>NW_020955736.1:531778-534471 GCF_003031625.1 Empidonax traillii | reverse complement strand
TTCCTAGATCAATGGCTACAAAGAGACAAAAAGGGAAATGGGACTTCATGACCTCTTGATTCTCAGGTCACAGATAGCCTTGCCAGACCGTAGCAGGGTTGGCTTGGTTATAGGCAGCAAAAAAAGAAGGTGGACCATCCAGTTTGTTAGGAAGCAGCATTTTCCCCCAAAAGGGTGAAATACTTACTATTATTTTCTGCTACAACCACCATTCAAAGCCTAAAGACTTGTCCTACCACCTGCATAAGTATGTTCCTGACTGATGGGGAGAAAACCCATCAGGGCAAGAAGTAGGAGATAAGGCAGTTAAAAGTGATTAAAAAAGGGAGGTAATTGGTAAGACATTCTCAGGCTGGAGGCAGGATCAATCTCTGTGAGAATGAAACTGGAAGGCATCTGGACAGTAATTTCCTTCTTGGATGGTTTTCAAATATAGAAATAAAACTCTGAATAACTCTAAGGCTTGAGCACCCAACAGATCTCAGAAGCAAGATAAGTTGCTACTTCTTCTTTCCTGAAGGTTTTCAGAATTGCATAAGCAACACTGCAGCCTATCTTTAACTGGAAGTCACCTATTCCATGCAGAACGGAAGTATTTTGCTTTATCTGTTCTCTCACTCTACACAAGCCAAGTTATTCCTTCTTCCAATGGAGGCAGTGCCTCCACTCGGCCCATCCATGGCTGCATCCCTCTATCAGCAGCTGCCAGCCACAAGTGCTAGGCAAAGACTGGTGCATCACTAAGGTAGCAGCACAGAAGCTACCTGGCAGCTGTCACAGCAGATTATCCTCTTAGTTCTCCTTTAAGTGCAAACAGGAAAACCTCTATCATCTCCTTCCTGCACATCATCTCCTTCCTTTCCTTTCGTGGATGTTTCCCTTCCGGACAGTGCTTCAGATTTCCAACACTCTATTTGCTGCGATGCCCGCTGTTTACATCCCTCACTCCTGAACAGTATTACCTTCTGCTCTGAGCCAGGCCTGAGCCCCAGCTCTATGTTCTCAGGATATCCTCATGCCAAAGACTTCAATCCTACCCCACAGCCTTTGTGTGCAATTCAGAAAGAGGTATCTGACAGCTGTTGTTGGTGTCTGGGCACTGGACACCCAGAATGGTGGAAAGGGCTTTTTATACCTCATGGTTCACTGTTTATACAAGAAAAAAACCCACCTGTAGGCAATGCAGCAGCAATAAGGGCTACTCATCAAGACAGCTTCTGACAGACCACGGTCCTACACACAAGTCCCCCAGCTCCATTCATCGCTGTGCCAATGCACACTCACTGCACAGCACCTGTGCCAGAGGTATGACTTTGCACTGTACTGCAGATTAGTTATCCACATTCTTCCAGGTAAGGAGAACACTACTGTCTCCTGATACCCAACCTTGTAAGAAGCAACTTGTTTAAGGAAGGGAGTAGTAAAGAACAGCTGCCCCAATTCAACTACCCACAGCCAGCAAAAATTATCTAAGATAACCCAACCGTTTAAGACTCTGTGGCTCTAACCCATTTTAACATCCTATAATCACCAAACCAAAGACCACACATTCCCCTTCAGCATGATGGCTTTTTCACCTCATCTAAGCCATTCACACCACCTAACAAACCTCAACCTCCAGCCTCCAAGGAGGCTATTTGCAAGCTTTTTCTCCAGGGTTTGCTCACATGAACTCTTCTCCTGTGCTGATTCCCAGCTAATTCCAAGGCAACTCTCATCACAGTCTCCTTTGCCAAGCTCAGAAAAACTTGCTTCAGTCTCAACTCCAAAAACATTTCTTTGCCTGTTAGGGCTCCATTCCGTACTTTTTTTGCTACTCCTCTGCCTGCTGTGTTCACCAGCTCCCTGGCAAGGTCTCTGGGGCTGTCAGGATCAGAGTAGACTGAGGGTATCATTAAAGGAGCCTACCAGGTCCTACAGACCAGTTCACAACTGAAATAAAGAACAGGCATTTCACAAAATAAACTGGCAAAATTCAAGTGCTGGAAGCCACAGGCAGCGTATGACAAGATTTCTCAGACTTTTTGAGGTGAAGGACCACTTTCCCCCTTTGGGGAGGGGGAAATTATAAAATATCACTGTCTTGTCTCCATCCACTCTATGATGACTAGGATGGATGGGCATACTAAAAGTAAATTTTATCTTTACAAGGCCAGTTGGCAGTTGGGCAGATGTGGTTTTATTACTGCCACTACAGCCTGCTCAATTTCAACCCCCCACCGCAGCCAAAAAGCCACCAACCCACCCCTGAGGGCAGGTCACCTTCGAGACTGCCCAGACACAAATAAACAGTGCTGGCCCACAGGACAAGAGATTACTTGAGCCTAGAGAGAAATGTGCTATTCGCAATTTTTGCCACCAGAACTGGGTGTACATTTGATCTGAGAGCCTCAGGCAAATCCCTTCTCTCTGCATCTCAGCTTCCCCGTCCATACAGCCTTGCAAAGTCTGACACGAGGCACTGCAGAAATGCAGAAAGTCACTGAGCAGAATAGCAAGACGAAGGCCAAACAGACACGATCGCCTCAGATTTTCTGAAGATGGTTATTTATTCATTCTCACAGTGTTTCAGGAGCACTGAGAAGCCTTAACTGTGATAAAGGTCCGACGGTTGCCAACTGAGTATTTGCTTTAATCACATTTGATGTTGTTCTTAAAGCTGCCTGCCAGCTTCTGGAGTCATTTGATTATAT
>NW_020955736.1:525038-531698 GCF_003031625.1 Empidonax traillii | reverse complement strand
ACACGATCGCCTCAGATTTTCTGAAGATGGTTATTTATTCATTCTCACAGTGTTTCAGGAGCACTGAGAAGCCTTAACTGTGATAAAGGTCCGACGGTTGCCAACTGAGTATTTGCTTTAATCACATTTGATGTTGTTCTTAAAGCTGCCTGCCAGCTTCTGGAGTCATTTGATTATATACAAGTATTACTTCAAAGCAAACAAGCAATGGATACATTTTTATTTGTTTGTTTCAGTGTTTATAAGTGATATTTTCTTAGAATTTGCAGCGTGAAGGAAATGCACAGTACTTATGTTTGGATCTAATTTTCATGAAAATTGAATAAAAACAGAAAAATACCAGCCACCTAAGTCCTTCCTACCCTGCAGTAATTAAGTTCCCATGAAGTGAAAAAGAAAAAAAAAAGAAAAAAGAAAAAAAAACTTGCTAGTAAGCCAACTTTGTTTAAGATATATTTCATAAATCAGCCGTGTTCAGCTTAAATCAGCACAAACGAACAGAGAAGCAGAAGCCTTGAGGCAACTGTTCAGACACCTAAGAAATGACAGCCAGAAGCCAAAGCCAGGGAACGAGGTTGGGTTTGAAGGGGTTTTTTTATTAAGTTTTTTTAAAGAAATTCAACTTGACTCATTATAAAGGCAACACAAGAAAATAATCAGGATGGGAATGAGACATGGAAGCGGAGAAGAGTATTGCTCAGCTGGGGGAATCCAACACACACTGATGTGTAGATCTGGAGGACTCAAACTAAGCCTGTCAGCACTGAAGTGCTTCTGCTCCGGCCTGAGCCGACAGAAACCTCAGGGACTGCACAGCTTGTCAAACAGAGAGAGGGCATGCTGTACACTGAGTCATACTGCTCATTCTTCCCCTCCTCCTCATGATCTATTCTTGAGAGTAAAAACAGAAAAAGACAAAAGTTAGTGTCTGTTCCTGAGAACAGTAAGGGAACAGCTAGACTTCAGCAAACCACCACCTCCTGCTGATGCAAGGTTTGGTAAAGAAAGGAAAACTGTGTAACTGCAGGACCCTTGATATGCACATAAAAAATGAACATCCATTCCCAAATTTCTTAACATTAGCCTAGCTGCAAAGACAGAATAAGATCCAACTGAGATTCCCCAAAATGTCCTACTCTGCAAGACCACTCAGAAGAGCCAGTGATCTAAACAAAAGGGAAACACCCATCCTTAAAAAAAATCAGTGATAACCTGCACTGAAACAAACAGAGTAGAGTAATTTCATCTCAAAGAGAGCAATCCAGACTTTCAGTGCTTGAGCTAAATTCATACGGGCACCATTCTGGAGATGTCATGAAAAACCCTAAAACAACTGCTCAGTGAGACAGGGAAAACAATACTCAGAAACCTTCAGTGTGTTAACTTGAGCAATAACGCAGTTTTGAAGTGCCACTATCAAATCAATAGTATTGCTTCCTTGCTCTCTGTGCTAGGCACCAAAATCCAAAGGAAACACTGTGAACTCAGAGAAGGCTGAGAGGACTGTAACAGCAGTATTTTGGATGTAGAGAAGCTTATTTGAAGGCAGACTGAAGACTGGATAGTAGACTTTAGAGATGAAATAAAAATGTAAAATCATGACTAGCCGAGAGAAGTCATAACTTCAGTTTCTTTCTTCTTGGTGTCATAACAAAGGGGAATTCAGTAAAAGCTACAAGTTATAGAACAGATAAAAACAAGATAGTTTCAAAAATGTCTAACCAGACTGCAGAGCTTGAAGCCAGAATTTGACAAAGCCAAAAAAAAAGCAAGAATTGCCCCAAAGCAGACACATTTATATGATTAAAAACATCAAGAGATTTAAGAGTGCATGGATAAAATAATCTTGGTATAAGGTATTTAACTTCTGGGATAATTCTTGAAAGGTATTGTGAGACAAAGATAATTACAAAACAAAACATCATTTCTCCTTTTGTAAGTGGTTGGCCTTGGGAACTACTGGATGTAGATACTTGACTAGATGGACCAAAAGTCTGGCAGCTTCATGGTCAGCCTGTTTTGAAGCTTCATTTGGATACAACACCTTTAGCCCTTGAAAACAGTGAATATTTTTTTCTGAAAAACACCAAGTTAAATAATTTTTTTTTTTTTTTTAAAAAGGAACATCATACAATCTTAAATTCAAACAAAAACCACAATGTCATATTTCCCATCTTTTGTCCGAGGGCACAACTGGACCAGTAAGATTCCACAGGATGAACAAGTTCTTCCTTCCTAATGCACATCAGTACCACCTTAGCTGCTCAGGAGGGTACAAAAACTATAATATTAAAAACCAGTTCTCCCGAAGTTGAACTTACTTGCTGTTTTCTAAAATAACATTTTATTTTAGCAGTCTTAAACCCTGCCAAATTCCTGTTATGCTTATAATAACAAACAATACACACAATCAACACCACATAAAATTAGTTACTTTCAGTGCTAAACCAACCTATGTAAGAAATTCTTAGGTTATGGTTTTGGGGATTATTTTGGTCTCATTTTCTTTTTGTTGCTTGGTGGGTTTTTATATTATATTGAGGGTTTACTCATTACCTACACAAAACATTCACACACAAAACCAGTTTTCCATTTGCAGTTGATCAAATCAATCAAAAAGAAGCTCAGACTGGACAGGACATTAGGGAAAGGTTCTTCACTGAGAGCGTGGCTGGGCACTGGAACTGGTTCCCCAGGGAAGCTGTCACAGCACCAAACCCACCAGAGTTCAAGGAGCATCTGGACAACACTCAGCCATATGGTTTAGTTTCACGGTGAGGAGCAGGGGTTGGACTGGATGATGCTTAGGGTCTCTTCAAACTTGAGCTATTCTATGATTCTCCACATCACACCCTCCAGCAGTATAAAACACTTGCCACCTTCCAACAGGGACTTAGAGCCC
This sequence comes from Empidonax traillii, assembly GCF_003031625.1. Taxonomy (NCBI): domain Eukaryota; kingdom Metazoa; phylum Chordata; class Aves; order Passeriformes; family Tyrannidae; genus Empidonax; species Empidonax traillii. The sequence goes on along the minus strand of NW_020955736.1, from coordinate 528,796 downwards.
ACAGCCACGGGTGAGGGAGAGGCTGTGGAGGAGGCACTGCAGCTCTGGTCCCTGCTCATGCAGTTAGGCTTTACAACTCCACTCTTCCACAGAACACTTGAATAATCTCACAAATCAGCCTTCACTCCTGTGTTGGGTTTGCACGGCCAGGTTTTGGGCGGGGGGAAAGGGGAAGGGGGGAGTACTGGCTGGCTTCTGTGATAAGCTGCTGGAAATTCCCTCCAAGTCCAGCAGAGCCAATGCCAGTAGGCTCCAGGATGGACCTGCTGCTGGGCAAGGCCAAGTCAATCAGGAATGATAGTAATGCCTCTGTCATAACATATTTAAGAATGAAAAAAAGTTATTGCACAGATGAAATTGCAGCTAGAGAAGCGTTGAGGGAGAATGTGTGAGAGGAACAGCTCTGCAAATACCAAGGTCAGTGGAAGAGGAGCAGGAGGTGTTCTAGGTGTCAGAGCTGAGATTCCCCTGCAGCCTGTGGTGAGGCAGCTGTGCCCCTGCAGTCCGTGCAGGACCCCAGGGATGCAGAGATCCACCTGCAGCCTGTGGAGGAGCCCCATGTCGGAGCAGGTGAATGACCAAAGGAGGCTGTGACCCCATGGGGAACCCATGCTGGGGCAGGCTCCTGGCAGGGACCTGCAGACTCACGGAGAGAGGAGCAGGTTTCCTGGTAGGATTTGTGAGCCTGTGGGAGACCAACGTTGGAGTAGGTTGTGGAAGGGTGAACCACTCAGCAGCAGTTCATGGAGAACTGCTTCCCGTGGGATGGGCTCATGCTGGAGAAGTTTGTGAAGAACTGTCTCCCATAGGAGGGACCCCATGCTGGAGTAGGGGAAGGACTCCGACTCCTCTCCCAGAGCAGCAGCAGGAATGACATGGGATGAACTGACCATAACCCCCTTCCTCATCGCTGTGGGGGAGGAGGTAGAGCTAAAAAGAAGGGAAGGGGGGGAGGAAGGTGCTTTTAAGATCTGTTTTCACTTCTCATTATTCTGCTCTGATTTTGTTAGCAATCAATTCAATTAATATCCTCAAATTGAGTCTGTTTTGCCTGTGATGGTATTTGGCAAGCGAGCTCTCCCTGTCCGTATCTTATGAATCTAGCTGTGTTTTCTCTCCCCTCTCCTCTTGCAGAGGGGAGTGATAAGACAGCTTTAGTGGGTGCCTGCCATCCAGCCAGGGTCAACCTCCTACAACTCTCAACAGGAGATGGGTTTTTTTCTCCCCTTTCTCTCCTTGCTAGTTAGCACTTGCTCCCTTTTCCCCACACACCCTGCTCTGGGGGAAGCTCACCCTCTGCACTATCAGCAGGGTCCCTAAGGAGAGCACTGGTCAGACAAAACATTGGAAACAGCTGTTTTTGTGCTTGCATCAAAATTAAAACCACATGGATTTTTCATCAGTCTGTTCAAAGCTGAATGTCCTGAAAGTATCCAAGTTTCTTCCCCAGGCACATGCTGCCAACTCCTCTGAATATCAGTGGACAGGCTGCCTCAAAGCATAAGAACAGTAACAAAATGAAAAAAGAATGAACTGGTTTTCTTTTTGCTTTATTTTGGAGTTCACAAAATGTAAAGACAGTCGTTCTCTGGTCAAAAATGGTCTTCAAGCAAGGCGGTCACCAGACTCCAATGAAACCATTCCTTCCCCCCTCCTCCAGAATTGCCTTCAATCAGTGTTCAATAACAGGCTGAGAGAAGCAGCAAAGTAAGCAAAAGGTAACAAGTAGCTGTTTTTAATATGAAAGGCTTTTGCTGAAGCACATTAAAATACTAATTCAAATGCAGGATAATCAGCATTTTTATAAGATTTCATTCTGGTATGGGCTACTTCTGTCAAAAAGCACCGTTGGCTATGTGGTCCTACTAACGGCAAATAACTCAGAGGACTTTGCCACAGACCTAGATGCCGCAATGAAAATATACTGAAATTAAGTATGTTTTTGCACATACTTTGGAAGCACAGGAATAGTTTCTGATACAATAAAAATAGTGCTAATAAGTTAACACCAAGACACAAACAGCAGTCAGGTCAAATCCTTAAGTCACTCTGTAGGAAGCCTAGGTATGAGCTTGTTTTAGCTCAGAGTTACAGAGACCTCATATGGTCCCTGCTAATGAAATGAGAGGAAGCAGTAGTATCTACTCCCAGCATAACAGCAGGGAAACCAGATTGCAAGGTTCTTCTGCTAATGTGAGTTACTATAGTGTTGCGGGAGCTTTGCACTGTTGCAATAATTGCAGATTTAACAGGCCTTTTCATCCTTCTCACCTTCAAATCCTCTCTCCCTCAGAACAGCTTAGTGCTGCCATCTACTTTTTTTTTTATCCTAACAGGTTCAGGTTTTTTTATCCTATCAAAGTTCTTAGTAGACTAACTCACCCCCTATGACAACACTCTCTAGAGTCTTTACAGTTGGGTCTCCACACTTATATGTAGTCCAGCTCATCCCCAGGCAAAGTTAAAACCAGAGGAAAAGAAATACAGAATCGTATCCAAAGTCCTTTTAACACTAATTTACACTTAAGCCCTCAAATATTAATAAAACCCCACAACTCCCTCAACTCTTAACCACAAGATATCTTTTACAACCCTTGGAGGTATTAAGCTAGTAAATTCAGAGATGACAAGGTGGCAAAGACATAGGTCTTTATCTAATCATCTGGACAGTTCTGGAAAGCAAATTTATCTAGCTAAGGATGTTATTCAAAGTTTCAGTTCTAGAGAATTAATAAAATTCTTTTATAGGTCATTTATTTGCACAGACACTAATACTGCTGGAAAAAAGAAAATATTTCCTGGCTAAAGTATATATCATCTGAATAAAGAGGCTTAAAAAAACAGTAAGGCAGTTTACTAGGAGCCTGCCTGCTGCTGATCAGGCAGGAGCTAGTCTTGATTAATTCTCCATCTCATTTTTTCATTGCAATTATTTTAAGGTCTAAGCAATTGTTTTTACACAGTTCCCCAACCACAATTTCTTGAGGTTCTTCACTTTATTTTACATAGAAGAAAGAGTGTTCAGACCACAACACTGCTCCCACTCTTGTCTCTCCACAAATCCCTTGGAATAAGGGCACGCCAGAGCATCTTCTGCCTCCTCGCTGACAGCACACAAGACAGGCAGTGCATCCACCCTCATTGTGAGCATCTGCCCAGAGACTGTGCTCCAAAGAGCTACTCTGTAGGCTTATGTCTTTGCCTCCCTTCATGCCAACCTCAACCCCTTATCAACCTCTGTGGATAAGGGCCAGATTTTTAAAGAAATCACAAAGTCTCTCTGTGCCCTTCATCTGAGGTGGGTCTCTACATGCTTCACTCTAGCAAGGTGCAGCTTTTTGACCTGAACAGTCTGAAGAAGAAAAAAAAAGTTCTGTATTTCATCATTATCCATCCTAATGACATCAGCTACTTTTGGCAAGCAACAGACACACTCTTGAGTAATTCCCATCTTCACCCAGATGGCCACAAACACAACATGGGGTTCTAACCACAGGTCCCAGAGCTGCACTTACACTGAGCATCCAAATTTCTACTCAAATCATTCACAGCATTCCTACACACACGCAGACAGTGTCCTGCATAGAGGGGAAGGCTTTTACCTGTGCTCTGCCTACATGTCCCAGCATAGATGTTCAGATCCCTGCCCAGGTTTGGAGCTTGGTCTCATGTGACCCCAGGCCTCTGCTGAGGCTGCAAACAAGTCATGGGGGCTCTGGTGGAGTGGATGTATTTGTCCACAGGGAATTGAAGGGAAT
>NW_020955736.1:492195-524923 GCF_003031625.1 Empidonax traillii | reverse complement strand
AAAAAAAAAAAAAAAAAAAAAAAAAAAAAAAAAAAAAAAAAAAAAAAAAAAAAAAGCACACCACAGTTTTTAAAATAAAAATTCATTTCCTAGTTGTCATTCTTGGATTTTGCATATCATGCCTTAGCATTAACTGCTGCCAAACACAAGACGTCAGGTCCATCTGGCAGATGTACACTTCCCTGGCTGCCAAGTGCTTCCTTTAGATCCAGGGGCTTCACTATTAAGCATATTCGCAAATTCCAGCCTCCTAAATGAGTAGGGCTTCTGAACAGCAGCCTCTGCTTCCGAGTGCCCTGGAAAAGGGGAGCAAGGGTACACTGCAATCATCCAGAGCATCTGCTCGGCTTGTGTGGTAGAGAGGGCAGTTTCCTGGTAACCGATGGCTATACCAGCTGTGGGAGAGCTTTAAGGAATTCCTTTTTCTCCAGATTATCCCTCAGTAAAATTAGAAAGTATTTAGGAAGCGGAGGGGAAACCCAACCATTCAAGCTGACATCACTACTTATTTACATATAAATACAGCCAGGAAATAAGCATATGTATTTATATATAAACAAAAAAGCTATTTGTACAATGTTTCAGATAGTGCTTTCCCATCCAATATTTACTACTTTACTCATGACTTAAGGAAAAAAAACTTTTTCCCCAAGAAACTGGTGATAAAATGCCCTCTGGTGGGCGTGACTGTGGACCTCTACATCAACAACCACCTCCGAAATAGTTCAGAGCCTTCAATATATTCTTGGGATTACTATTTTTAATGGAGTGAGACAAAGCACATGCTTGCTTTCCAGAAGAAACAGATACACCCCTGACTAGCAAACCCATGTTTTACTGCTAACTATCTCTAGACTAGAATCATCTCATAGTTTAAAAAAATCCTATTAAAATAATTTTAGAAATCATTACATGTTTTAATGTTCATTTCACCTTTCTAGGATATCTTTTTCTCTTCAAAAATATGTAATTAAGAGAAACAGAACAGGAAAGTGGCATTAGGTTCTGCTTTGCCTCAGCATAACAGAATCTTTGTCGACTGAAATGGAGAAAGGAGGGGTGGAAAAGAGCAGCACTTTCAGAGCTTATGAATCATTTTTGTCCTGTTAAAGCACCAGGCACAACTAGGAAGGCAGCTCTAACTGTACAGGAAAAAAATAACAGCCCTTGTTCCAGGAGAGTTTATTGCTAAACAGAAAAAGCAAAGATGGAGAAAAAAAACCCTCAAATATAAACTGAAGTTAACAGGATGTGTTTTATCCTTCATATGCTCAATAATTGTGGGTGGTGCTTTCATTAATCTGAAGTGGGATATGTAAAAAAAAAAAAAAAAAAAAAAGAGAGAGCTGAAGGTTTAAGATGCACTGACAGAAGAGAATGCTGCAACTTGGGGGCAGAGTGCACAAACAGCTACTCTGAGAATATATCTATATATGTAAACCAGACTGCTTCCAGCCAAACTGGAAGGGAAGAGCCACCAGGCAGATGGGACTGCACAAGCTTGACCCTAACAGCCAAAAAAAGCTGCAGTTACTCAAAGAACTCAAGATGACCCCACATAGTTTCTGGGAAAATTTTTTTTTTTTGGTGCAATAGCAAACTTTTAGTTGCAGCTAAATAAAAAGGCAGAACAGAACACTCACGTCACATGAAGGAAAATGGAAGAACTCCACTGCTTTCCAGAGTTCCTCCGAACATCGTTGTGCTTCCATTTTGTGCAGAATATGGCACTTTTTCTGTTCACCAGGGTGGTTAGAAATTTGCTTCCAGCTTCCACAGTACAATTTGCAGTTAACTGCTGCTTTATGCCAAGAATATTTGCAACTTTGATCTATATGTGGAATGTGAAGCATTTCTGCCTTTTTATAGATGTTTCTGGGCAACACACAACTTTTCTTGTGAAGTTGTTCTTGGGTATAAACAATTATATGATTTAACATTCACGCCCTCCTTTTCTGCCCTCAGAAAGAAAAACAAAACTATCAAAAACCACCCATTTATTTGACATGTGGCCTCCTCTAAGTCCTGCATCCCTGCTCTCTATAGAGTTCCTTCCCTCTCTAGTGGCAGCCAGGTCACATACCAATGGGTAAGCCTGCTCACGGCTTCGCTCACAGTTTAAGATTCCTCTTTGCCCACCCACAGATTCAGAGTTACATTTACAATTTCTTCTGAAGGCAGAGGCCAAGGGTTTCATGGAGCAATGCTCTCACTTGGTGTTCTACTGTATTACCTCTGTCACTGCTTCAGGATCGTCATTCTTGCAAGTATCTCTGGGCATTATGTTGACTGCAGCTGCAGCGAAATATTTGTCTTATTAGAGAGAGCAAGCCAAGATTAAATGGTCTACTTATGTGTGCAACAGTTACATGCACAATGTCTATGCTCCTAAATTTTTGCCTAAAATTAAAAGAAAGAGTTTATCTAGGTAAAATTAGTACTGACATTTCTTGGACCTTATCCTCATAGTCCTGGGGAGTTTTGGTTTGTTTTTTGTTTTTGTTTCCCCCCCGCTCCCATCTTTCAATTTTCTAATCAAGAAGATAGCCCAAGGTTGTACAGTTCTGATTGCTGTTAATTTCACAATTTTTATGTAAAAATAAGGGGCTTCTACTTTGTTTTTAGGGTAAAACTATCCTCTTATGCAAACTTAGAAATGGCTATAGTCAAATTCAAGACATTACTGTTCTACTTAAAACCATGAACTGATAGATTCTAATTTTACAAGATAATATTTATACAGGAAATACTTATAATCTGCTGTAGCAAGCGTGGGTAGAGCCCCTCTCAAACCTTTGTTCACGAAGCCTGGCCATGATGATAATCTGCTGTCATATGTGACATCATTTGAGTAAGTACCTTGAGGAAATTCGAGCCTGTTCATATTTTTCTGAAGTTGAATAGCAGCCTGATAAAGAGTATAGCCTGAAAATAGGAAGGAAATGGTTAACCAGGGCTTCCACTCAGATTACATGCAGCAAAAGTCTCACCAGCCCACTGGCTTCTCCAGACGAGAAGTAGAGAGGTACCTAATGACCTGATTAACCATCACCTCAAGCAGTAGATGCCTGGGCTCGAGCTGCACCTGAATTTCCATCATCAATTAATGTTTAAGCTTCTCAACCTGACCCAACTGGATGTCAGTCTTGATCTTAAGCCAGACCACATTAACTCTGACATCAGAGCACTGCAGCTGCATCAAGTTCTTTGAATAAAGGTGCCAGCATGGCACAAGGGGTTGGGTTTTTTGTTTTACTTGTATTATTTCTGAAATACAATACTTCAATAACTTAGCTGTTGCAACAACAAGATTTGTCTAAGAACAGTTTTTAGAAGGCTTGAAGAATTCTGCTGTGAATTGTTCAAGTGTGGTATTGAAATAGTGAATTTAAGGAAAACTTGCTTCAATTTCTTTTTTAGCAAGAACATACCCTACACAACCACAAATGGGCTTTCAGAATTTCTGAGACAGAGGAAAAACAAACCAAAATAAAGAGTATTATGGCAGCAAGTGAACCACAATTCTCCTTTTCAACTTTGACTGCAGTTCTGTATCCAAGTACCACTTTTAAAGCCAGTCCTGTATTTTAGGGACTTCAGGCAAGCCTTATTGTCTCCTTAGTTTCTATACCATTTCTCTGCTCTGCTTTTTCCTCCTATAAATAACAACTCAAATATCAGTCACAACTTCCCATTGCCTTTTAGTTCACAAAGAGATAAGGTTCTGATGTTGCAGAACTCTAACTGCCCAGAAGTTTAATCATAAAATTACACACTTTTCTTCCAAAGGAAAAAAAAAATGTGCTAGGACATAGGCTTTACTTTTGGGGATTTGATAAACTTAAAAAGAAAAGGTAGAACATTTATCTAATATGTGCAGGATACCAAACATAACTTGATTTAACTGCACAGATTTGGGTCAAGGACAAATTTGGCCCATTCTATAAATACACAAGTGCAAAGGCAAAGAAGAAAAGAGTTATTGAAGCACCTGGACTGTACAAACCAGAGACCAGCAAATATTGTCCTCCCCCTCTCTTCCATTTGCTGTCATCTACTGAGATTTGCAGACTTTTTCTCTGACCTCAAGACCTTCACAGTTGAATTTCACAAGTGATTTGCTCCTCAGGGTAGAGAAGTGCTGTGCAACATCAGATACATATTGGAACATGTCAGCTCCACAGGTGTTAACTAGATCAGGATTTGGTCCACAGTTCAGTAGCTCTTGCGACAATTCACACATCAAGATCAACTGAGAGGTTCCCCAGGAGGTCCCACACAGCCACAGCCCACGCTCTTATGTGCCACAGGCAGGTTTTAATCAAATCTCATTACATTTGTTTGCAGTCTTAAGGCTCAGACCTCAGAAAGCAAGGAGGTGGTTTTTACTTTCAGTCTTGTACAAAGATCATAAGGAATAAAATGCTGGCACGGACTACCAAAGCCTCACAAATTCTGAATTTGAGAATGGGCAAAAAATTCAGACTAGCATCAGTGTAAACAAGATAAGAGTTAACTCACCAGAGATCAAACCCAACTTTCATTTAGGCCAATGTTACATTGATTTCTATTAACTACATATGTGTAACCGGGGGCAACATTTGATCTGAAGCCCAGTACCTTGATGTCCAGCTCCTGTACAACAGAAGCAAAAAGGTAACTACAAACATTTGACTGATGTTGCCTGCAAGCGGGGCACTGCAGAAGGCCCCGCCAGCAATTCATATTGACAAAGTTAAGATGGGGCATGGCAAACCTTGCCACCAAAAGTAATTGCACAAATATTTAGAGTGTTGTTTAAAAAAAAAAAAAAAAAAAAACACAAAAAAAAACGGCACTGGGGAAAGGCAACACAAATCCACAGACCAAGAAATAAGATACTACATGCAAATACATGCAAGCTTCTCCCAAGTTAATTCTCCTCTTAATGGAATATTGATTGGTATGCTCAATGTTTAGAAATGTGAAACAATGTGGGGGAGAGAAGGAACAGAAGACACACTCAGAGCAGTGACTTTTGTTTAAATAATACATACTTTCCTCATATGATCAGCCGAAAATAGAATAATAAAGAGGGCAGTGCAGTATATTTAACATTTTGCCTTGTATTTTATTAGCAAGTCTATCAGAGATGGCCTGGAACTGTTAGCCGCGCACTTTTTGCGCCCTTCTACAAGAAGAAAGTACATAATTTCTCACAATCTCTCACCATACGATATCATTAGTGTATCTACTCCAAATAGGATGGACTGCAAAGTGTCTGTGGTAGCACAGAGGCTTTTCAGATGTCATCTATCAAGCTGTTTGTGAAGCTGAGGGGAAACCCACTGTTTGGGGTGAAAGCAGAGCAGTCCAGAGCCACAAAGAACATCTGGCTAAGCGTTATTGCATCTACTCCTATTCCCAACTGAGAAGGGAGAATGAGGAAGAAACAACTTACATCTTTGAAGCAGCTATTTATATGAACATGCCATTTTAAAGAAAACCCTTAAAATATAACCATTGCCATAAAAATCAAGCAGCCACTTACTCCAATCTTCCAGAAGTTTCTATCTACTCCAGTGACTACTGCCACCTGTACAATTTTTTCCTTCTGTCATTCATCTCCTTCTGAGACATCCCTTATAGCCTCCAACTCGTTTTATTAAAACAAGTCATTCAAGAAGGCAAAAGGAAAAAAAATCCCAAACCAGAAGAACCAACTTCCACTGCCATCAAGAGTTCCTGACAATCCAAGCAACATCACACTAAACAGTTCTGCTGATCCATCCCATATTAAGGATATACTTAAGAATAGACACCATCAAGAAGCCATTTCATCATGTAGAGGTCGATATAGTTGAATTAGTTTATACATTTTACATATATGTATATTTTTGTGCTTTGCTGTTCATACTGAAACACAGGAAACTTCATACAGAATTAGCAGCTTCTGTCCCCTGCTGCCTTCCCAAACTTAACAAAGGGTTAAGGAATAAGCTGAAAAGGATATTGCTTAACTTTATTTTGCAGCATTTCATATAGTTTCAAAAGCATTTTCCAGACATTTATATACCCGACAACGTTTTGTAATATGAAGTGTTCCAATTTGGCATTGTTCCACCCTTGGCAGGCAAGAGACAATAAAAATCAAGAGTAAGTGAAAAATGAAGTTTTTGAAGTATACAATATGTTAGGAATCATCTAATGAATTCAGGTGCTCAACAAGCTACAAATCAACCAAACTTTGCAATACATATAGATTTCAAAGCACAGGTAAACACAGCTGCATCCACTTTAAAGTTATTCCATGTCGAGTGATTACTACGATGAACTTCCTGAACTCTTTCACCTCTCCTTTTGATCTGGGGTTTACCTGTGGCTGGAAAAACTAACGGCATTTAAATTCTTCTCCCTCTAATTAAGGGAAACAGCATGGTTAAGCCTCAGACTGAGAAAAGAAACTTTTCTTTGAGTAGCTACAGCATGCTGCGATCTGCAAATCCACCAGCATTGCTTTTGCAGACCAAAAACAAAATCCTACAACAAGGTCTGACAGAGCATATCTTAGAGCAGAATTATCCGATTTAAATATTAATTACTCATCAGCATGGACTTTAAGAAGTGTCTGAAGCAAAAGCCCCTAAATCACACACTCTAAATCCAGGATTTCTAATGTCTGCATTGTCATGCGGATCATGGTTGTGGGGTGGGATTTTGGGGGGGAAGGCTTTCATAAAATAAATAAAAAAAATTAAAATACCAATAGATGTATGAATAGGGTCCCGCTCAACAAATTAGGCACATCTTGATTTTGAGCGCTGCTACAGGACACTGTTATTGGCTCCAATATCTCTGTATCAACTTGAGGGATTCTTCACAGCATCTCTCAACTACACTGACAGTCCAAACACCATGACACACCTAACAGTTTTTAGTTAACAGCAATGCTGCAGAGGAATTTTATCAGTGGCAGATTTTTTTTGCAAACTGCTGCACTGAACGAGTTCCAATGCACACCTTGAGACATAATCTGGTTCTCAGTCAAATTGCATACTACCTGTACTTATGTAGTCCTAAAACTGGAGGTTAGTGCAAGAAAAAACAAACCTGAACAGAAATCCAGGCATTTAACATCACACATCACATAGCATATCATAATGGACAGCAAGGAATTAAGCAAAAGCCCAAATCACAGAACACTACAAAAACAACATTAAATTTATTTTAAAATAAGTCTTGTCTACAGCCTTCAGCAGATCCTTTCACAGAGTCAGTATTACTGGAGGCCAGCACTATCAATTACCTGAAATTTAGGACCACCAAAAACTAAGTGTTTTTCTGATGTTAATGCCAATTATGGCCAAAATACAAGTGGAGAATATTTGAAAACCTACATTTCAGCACCACAGATAAAAACCAAAAAAAAAAAAAAAAGCAGGACATAAAAATTAAGCAAAATGGTCCCATGTTCCACATATTCTTATCCACAATATAAAATTATTTATGGAAGAGTGTGACTAGGAATTCAGTTACTGTCATTTATCAGATGGTCAAGACAGCACGGAGGTGACTGGCTGCATAACAACAGCATCAGGAAGGTTTCTTGGGGCACTGCTTGCACCAGGTCTGATTTCACTGTAACAGGTAAATGATGCATATTCACACCCTGTGAAGCACGTTGACTTGTAAAAACCTGACAGAAAGGCGTTCCCATAAGAGATTTCTCATCTATTTCCCTTTAATGTCTCTCTTTATAGCTGAGGAGGAGTTCTTTGTACTTCTGGTAACAAAGGAAACATAGAAGTGACAGAAGCATGTCAAAGCTGTTTATGTGTCATACAGCCTCACACTCCGAGTCGCTGTTGGCAGTTTACTTCTTGAGAAGAGAGTCTTCAGCCTTCACACAGGAGCTCCACCTTCCTACAAGTAACTTTATGGAAGAGTTAACTGCATGGAAAAATGCTGGAACCTTTCCCCATATTGGGTAAGCCAAAACAAAACCAGAAGGGAAATCTAAAAAGAAAAAATGTGACAAAGGGTTAATACAATAATTCGGGTACCCGCAGGTATATTCAAGGCAACGTTATCTAATTGATATGTTTATGGGCTTGAGGATATAGGTTTTATACAGTTTCTTCTGTGGAAAGGGGAGTACATTAAGAAAGTGATTAGATATACAAATAAATCACAGAATCTAATGATACTGTGTCATTTCTGAGGTTATTGAATCAGCATACTGCAAGGCCAAATACTGCAAAATGGAAGATTTGTGGAGGAAAAAAAAAAAAAAAAAGAAAAAAAAAAGCTGAAGGACCAAGTAAGTCACAAACCCATGCTGAGATTTTAGCTAGCTAAATGTCTCAGTTACGGCACAAAGAATTAGTGATCTGAAAAAGATGTGGACCTGAGTGTTGCACTACGAAGTTGAGGTTCTGCATAAAGAGCAGTTTTGGGATAAGGCCTTCAGGTGTCTGGGCTCCCTGTGTCCGTAGCCTATGGCAGCAAATCCAAGTGCATCGATGGAGTTAGTGGAGAAGTGACTACAAGAACTTCAGCAATGCCTACGCTCAACCTAAAGAAGAGATGCTAAAAAAATGAATAAAAATATTAAAGGCACCAAAACTTCAAAGTGCAGCAAAGAACTCCCAACCATTTCTAAGATTAAAAAATAAATTGCACAAAAGGGCTATGATGTAAGGTATAAGGGTTAAACAAGATGGGACAGCCTGGAATATCTCCCTCCATTTGCAGATCCAGGGGTACTTTTTCCTCCTAATGCTGTGTGAGTTTCCACCACAGCACACAAAGGCTCTACATACAGAAGGGAAGGAAAAATAAGAACTTTTTTTGGTCCCTTAATCTTTTTTATTTCTTTTTGCTGTGCTTCAGAAGAACTGGGTCCATCAGGTTTCGGAACTAAATTAAAAGGTCAGGAAAACAAGTAGGCACAGACAAGACTGAAATGCAGATGAGCACGGAGGAGAAGAGAAGCAGCACTGGGATAAGTGCCAACAACTGCAAATAGTTACGGTCCCGATTCTGGTGGCTGCTCAGGCAGTGCCGAACCTGAGCAACTCCCAGGGACACCAGAGATCGCAACCTGGGAGAGAGGGACGCCTGGGAGAGAAGCAGCATCACTGGAGAGATTATCACAGTAAACGTGGGCATAATGAATTCCCCTCAGAAAGAGGCACTAAAAGTGATAGCACCAGATACAGTGCTCAGTAACATCCCCCCCCCCCAAAATAAAAAAATCACATTTAATTCCTAAATCCATGCCTTCTTCTCCCTTCATTGAGAAGATTTCCAGCCAACATACGCACTATATACTTCTCATTATTGTTTGAAGAAGAGCACCAACCCCGGCAGCATGCTAATCTAGAAGCTGAGACAAAACAGAGGTGGGTACTTTCTTCCCTCAAGATTTCTGCTTTAAAAAAAAAAAAAAAAAGAAACAGGAACAAGGGTTTGTTCCTGCACACCACCACTTTTTGTTTCGTTTCAGCAAGACTTTGACAAAATCTAATTCACTGTGTGCCATGTATGTAATATATTGGGTACCTGAAGTATGACCATCACTCATTAGAAATGTAATTAAAAAGTGACAAAACTAGATCCCCCCTCCCCAGCATGCAGATGAAAACCAGTAACCCTGCCTCTATTTGTAACCATGACAACTATAGAATATTTTATTTCAGTAATATAATTCACACTGAACATTTGCTCATAGGTTTTGTTGTTAAGGGAAAGGTTGACACACTGTGCACACATTTTATAAGCTACCAAAGACAACAAATACACTAAAGTCGGGCAGTTTGAGACCAAGAGCCCAGTTTGTATTTCAGAGTTCATTTAAGACCCTCTACAGTAAGTGAAATGAACATTAACAAAAATTCTTTCAAATTAGGTGTTACATGTCATTACTTGAAAGACAACTGCTTGGTACGACAGGATGTTTTTCCGCTTTTAAATAAATCACAATGATACCTTTATATTTTCAAAGGGGTAGTAACTCAAACACCAAACTTTAATTTTCAAGTAAAATACTGTAGGAATTATTAGGAAATATCAATGTGAATGTTATGGAAAAAAAATATCTGTACAAAACAAGGCAATGAAAAACGTAGTTCACATATGCTGGCTAAGTCTTATTCTAGATGGGTCACTAAATTATTTGCATAGCTCCCATATTTCATCTTATATTGAAGACAACTTCCATAAATACACACGATGAGAACAGGTTATAAGAACAAAAAAAACCCCAACCCTGCACATTATTCAAAGAAGATTAAACAACCTCTTGAGCATAACTAAAGTTTGACGCAGATAAATGTCAGAATAAAATATTGCTGTACTTTATTTTTCTCCACATGGAGAAAAAAAAAATAAAGCCATTAGCAGTTTAAGCCAGAATACAACAATATTAGAAAGACACACTGTTGTTTTGGTTTGGAGGCAAACAATAATAAAAAAAAAATAAAGCTTGCTGGAATACTATCCCTTTTCTCCCACAGATCATATCTTTCAAGGAGGATTTAAAGTTTCAGCCCATTGCTAATTTTAAGAAACAATAATACTGTTATCTGCAGTCACCTTAAAGCTACAGTAGTTTGGGTTTTAAGTACCTCAAAAGAAGAGCCTGATAAATGTGTTAAATCGGTGCAAGAGATTCACACGTGCCTACACATACACACTTGCTCAGTTGTTTTAAAGACTATCAGGAAAGAGAAAGTTTCTTCATTTATCAGAAATATGCTCTATATAATCTTTCATTTAAACAACTAATAAGCCTGCAGCAAACATGCATGGCTTTTTCCTTCATTGATGGAAAAGTGATTAAATCCCCCTTAATCTAGTTACCAGAACACTCTATTTTTTCTCTGCAGTTTTCTTATACAATAACAAAAGATAAGGAACCAACTACATGGCCAGGGCTCCGTTATTTTTAGTGATGGTGGGGAGATAAATCTGTCTTCAGCGTTCTAGGAATATTCTCAGTTTAATAAATGAGACCAGAGCAGAAAAAATAAAATAATCTCAGAGACGATGAGCGTACACTGTTTATGAAGTGTATGACAAATACAATCTTCCATCCCCATGACTCCCTTCCTCCAGACCCTTCTCCACCCTCCAGGGAGGCACAGGGACCCAAAGCCAAAATCCCGGGGACCACAGACCTGCATCCTCACACGCACGACAAGGACAGCTCGCCACATCCACTCAATGTCAAAAAACAAAGTAGCTTTTCCCTCCCTGCCTAAGCGAGACCCTCCGAAAACCGGTACCCAAGGGATGCGCCTCTGCGCTCCGAACGGCACCAAAGCAGCACTTGGGCTTGGAGATAAGTTAAAGGAAAACAACACCCCCCAAAAAAAAAAAAAAATCAATGGAAAAGCACATCAGCAGCCAAACAAATCTCACACCGGCGAGGGCATGTCACCAGCGTGGGAAACGTACGAAGTGCTTTAAAATATATACACATATATATGTGTATATATATGTATTTTAGCCATATTGTACCGAGAAGTTCGTCGTATACATCACGCGTGGGTCTACGGATAAATAAGAAAAGGGGGAACGGGAATACATTCCAGGCACAGGGAGAGGACGGGGCTGGCCGAGGCGTTTGGGAAGCAGGCAGGGACGGAAGCAGTCTGCCTGCGGGGTGCGCGCCGATCCATTCCCAGCCGGTTTCGGGGCGGCTCCGGGCGCGGGCCCGGGGGTGGGATGGAGGATCCAGCGGGACAGCCGCTCCCAGCACGGCGGGGGGATCCGCGGGGACATCGCCGCCCCCGGGGCTGGGGGAGGGTGGTTCGCGCGGCCGCCACCGCTCCCCGAGCGAGCGCCCGAAGTTGTGGGTGAGCGGCGGGGGCGGGGACCCTCAAGCCCCGATGAAAAATAAAACCGGAAAAAAAAATCCCAAACCCATCCCAGCAACATTCCGAGGGCCCGCCGCCCTCAGCACGGCACCCCCCGGGCAGCGGGAGGCACGCAGGAAGTTTTTAATGCGGGCAGCGAGCGCAGGCGCAGGGCAGCCCCAGCCTGGCGATGCCCCGGCGCGGCGGCTCCGCGGGCGGGCGGAGGGGGCTCCGCGGGTGCGGGGACAGCGCTGACCGCGCCGCTTACCTCTCTCCGCGGGGGCGCAGGCGGCCGCGTCCTCAGGCGGCGGGAGGATGCGCGGCGACGGCGGCGGGAGGAGGAAGAGGAGGCGGCGGCGGCGGCTTGTGCATCGCAGCCCCCGCCGCTAACGCAGAGCCCCGCGCGGCTGCGGGCGCCGGGAGCCGCGCTGGAGGCCGGGCAGGGAGGCGCGGCGCGGCGGCGGAGGCTGCTGCGGAGCCGCGACCATGCTCCCCTTCTGGCCGCCTTCCCCTCACCTACTGCCCGCTTTAGCCGGGGAGGGAGGCGGCCTGGGCGCCGGGGCGAGGGGCGGGCCGGGCCAATCGCGGCGGCGGCGGGAGTAGGCGGTGGAGCCCGGCCCGGCCCGCCCCGTCCGCCGCGCCGCCCCCGCGGGAGGGAGGGATGGGAGGGAGGGAGGGAAGGGAAGGGAAGGGAAGCAGCTCTGTGCCCGCTGCTGGCGCCCCACGGGGCCGCCCCGCCGCGCTGCCCCCACCCCGGGCGTAGGTGCGGGCGGTGCCGCCGCTCCCGGGGCCCCGCGCTCCCCGCGGTCCCCCCGCGCAGGGCGCAGAGCGCGTTCCAAAGGTCACCGCGCTCCCTCTCGCTGCCTGCGGGAAAGTAGCGTGTACTTGGAGAGAAATACTGCCCCGCTTTTTTAAATCGTCCCTCTCCCGGGGGGGGCGTGATCCCGCCAGGCCTCCCCGAGTGCACAAGAGTGTTCGAAAACGTTGGTACCATTCTCTCCAACAACACTCTTTCTCCTTTTTTTTTTTTTTTTTTTTTTTTTTTTTTTTTTTTTTTTTTTTTTTTTTTTTTTTTTTTTTTTTTTTTTTTTTTTTTTTTTTTTTTTTTTTTTTTTTTTTTTTTTTTTTTTTTTTTTTTTTTTGTAATATCCATCGTGTCTCGAATCACTAGAGATTTTCCGCGTGGAAATCTGCATCTGTCTCTCTCTTCTGTATAATCTTGTATCTGCGTGTGCTGCTTTGTAGGGATCTCTCTGATGTGCACACAAGCTGCATATGCTGTAGTTTTAAACATAGAACACTTTGTCTTTCATATTTCCTGTAAGCATAAAAATAAGCTTAATCAACTTCTTTTCTCCTCACTTTGCCGGTTAAAAAAAAAAAAAAAAGCATCTATACTCCATAGTGTTGGAAGCGAGGCAGTTGTGCCAAATGCCAGCAAAGAGAAGGAAGCACACAACACACAGAAATAGGAAAATCTATGTTTTTATTGGAAAAGGGACACATGCTGCCCAATGCCTGGAGGAAGCAGGATGCAGCACTAGTAGAGCAATTTCATTTTCTCTGTTCCCAACCTCCCAAACAAATGAAAATACATTATTGCAGTGGACTAAATCATTTCTAAACTAAGCCATCATCATTAATATTAGAACGCTTTTAGCCAAATATGGCCTCACACTGGAACAGGCAGGCTCTGTACATTTTTGTTGTTAATACATCGTGGATTAACACTGAAACCTCAAGTCCTGTACATTGCAGTGGACTGTGAGGGTCAGAAGTTCAGAACAGTTTAAATCTGAATTATTTAGCACGTGCATGCACAACACACTCTTCTGATTTCCACGCAGGTTTTTTTTTCCCCCCCTTTAGTTTTCTCCCTTTCGAACACGAGAGCCCCGCTCGGTGTTATTTGCCCTGGTGCGGTGTTATTTGCCCAGTATATATAGCTGACCCAGAACCCGACAAAGCCGGTGAGAAGAAGTCTCAATGGGTCTGTTGACCTAACAAGTAGCATGTCAGTCTCCCGGTGGCATTTGAATGTTCTCGCAGCGAATGCTTCGAGACAGGAGAGAGCATAAAGCAGAGATTCTTTGGAATCCTTAATTAGACACAGTGATTTTGGAGTGCTGACTTCTGCCGCTATCCTCCAGTGCCTAGTACTTTGTTTTGTGACCTTGAGGTTAAGGATACCAACCAGCCCTGTTTATTTTTAATAAAATCTTACAGTTATATGAGACAGTTCTAGGTTTTATTTATTTTTAGCATAAGTGCTTCCATCTTATCTGCCTCACAGGTTTATAGTAAGGATTTAGCTAATATTTGGACAGCACTTTTAAGCTATGAAGCTCTATATGTCTATTATACTGACCATTTTCTGCGTTTTTCATTTTAGGAAGGTACTTTCATACTCTTTCATTTCAGGAATATAGAGTTGAAATCTTGACTTTAGTTTGCTCTTCAAATTTTGCCAAATATCTGATTTACAAATGCTGTCATAGGGTCAGATTCTACATTCAGTTACAGGTAGTGAATTTCGAAGAATTTCTTGATCCTTAGTGACTTTATTGTAGATCTAAACAGGTTCAATTCAGAATTAGTGTCACAATTTCATATTCATGAAAAATAAGCATTTGATTACTCTGAATATAGAATTCCCTGTTTTCTCTGCTTTGATTCAGAGAAAAAGGGGGGCTGAAAAGTAATTTGGGGGCATCCTGCTCATTGTGCAGTGAGGTAACAATGTGCAAATTTTTTCAAAATTAAGAATAATACTTGGGTCTGGAGAAATTCCCTGGTGCTTGTCACACTATTCCTGGAAAAGATCCATTGCCAGGATCACATTCTTTTTCAGCGTTAGGGAAATTCTGTCCTCCTCTCATTTAGCCTGTGTTTCAAAGGAGGCAAACTTATGTCCCAGTAATAACCCTGAAAATAAGAATCCTTAAAATGCTAACGAAACAAGAGATCTATTTCCAGAAGAACAAGCATTCTGTGGTGAGGGGTTTATCTGGATGGGTTTGGGTTTTTTTTAAAATAGAATTTGTTACAGGGTTGGACTTGACAGGCAGAGGATTGTTTGTAAGAATCCCAGTTTTGGATTAGGCAGCTGATAGCCTGCAAGACTTTGGTGGCTAGTAAAGCTTGCTCCACTGAAAGAAGAGATTTCCTCTTTTAGCAATAGATCATTATGTTACAAGGCATGTATTAGAATGAGAATAATACAACTTCCCCTGTCTTTGCTGATCATATCAAAACTAATGGCATCTTGAATTGTCAGAGCATCAAGTCCATCTTCTGATAAAATATTAGAAGACACACAGATCTATTCATCTTATTGGAGATTTCATTTTAGTCTGAAAAATATTTGATGGCAATGCCATTAGATTAGCTGTGGGCATATACTGCAGGGACCAGCAGAGTAATTGGGTACCAGGATTTTGCAAAGGGGCTCCTATAAATATTTCCAACTTTATGGAAAATTTGGACATGCTTAAGGGAGTGAAATTCTTATTTAATTTTAAGGAATTTAAAATATAATTCTTTGGATTGTTACCAAAAAATTCTTACTTTTTTGATGCAGCTTCAGCAATTTCAAAGATAATGAAATCTCCAAAATTGTTGCATGAGGTTTTTCTAAGCCATAGCCAAAGAGGAATGTCTGCTACCTAAACTTTAACTGCAAGGTTTGACTCCTGCTTTCAGCTAATGAAGATCTCCTTAATTAAAGGTTTACAACATGGATACTAATGTCAGTGTGTTAATTTTCAGCTGCCTGAAAATATTAATAGATCTGGTAGAGTATGTAGAAAATATGGTCATAGATATTTTGCATATTCCCAGGGTTTAAGGGTTCTGAAAAGGTCAGTGGCAATCTGAAAGATATCTTAGGGTTTTGTCAGTCATGTATTTTTATTTATTTGAAGTATAAAGACTGTTTACTAGTTGTTTTAGCATTCAACTGTACATATCTGTTACAATTATCCTTAGCATTTAGCAGAACGATAATCCCCAAAGGAAACAGGAAACAACTTTTAAAGTAATTTTTATATGTGCAGCTTGAGCTAATTGCCAAAATATACATTTAAGATGGATTAAAACTACTAACCTGTGGGATTTATTGAAAAACATCACTGACTTCTATGGACACACCATGTTTAATGAAATACCTCCTTCCATGGGCAAGTCTTCCGTCTTCTGCTGAGTAACCAAAGATGCTGTCAGGGGTGGGAAGGCAGAACTGGCAGGTACAATGTCCTGTCACTGGGAACTGGTTAGAAAAGGATTCTCTCCTTCATACATCCCAAACCATGCCCACCTCTATGTCATTTATGGGGTAGTCATCAAGGCACGTGACTATTCTTGTAGTATAAATCAACATTCAGACAGGAAGAGGAGTGTCAAGTTATCACTGTGTGGTTAATAACCTATAGAGGGACTGAAATTATTGTCCCAAGAATGAGGAACATACGATATATCATCTCCGTAATATCAGAATATTCCTCACATATTTTTTCACAATATTCTAACTCCCCAGCTTTACAAATATCTGATTTTCTCAGGCATTTAGCTTTTCAACCTGACCACAGACTGTTTGCAGACACACACGCAGCTCTGTGGACAGAGGCTATGAAGTCATTTGCTTGGAACTGGTGAAATAAAGATTTGTGCAATTTTAGGTGTGTGAGCAAAAATGTCCTTGTCCCTGACTTGTCAAGGGAATGAGAAGAGTTTGATCCTCTAAGACCAAGCAGTATATTGAGTTGATTTCTCTTAGCTGTGACAGAACCATTTGCTAAAACTTCCCCCAGAAGACAGAAGTGGGTTCTGCTGGACTCATTATTGTGATTTCTGATGGGCAGTAATAAAAGTAAGATCTATTTCACTATATTGACAGAGTGTAGAGCTCTGTCTTGAATTATGTGAAAACCTCTGATGGTTAGGGATAGCAGAGAAGTCGAGGGGTTGTTGCAAATTTTTGAAAGTTTATGAAGATTCTGTTTAGCAACTTAATTTCCAGTCACCTCTAGTCCCACTCAGTCACACAGAGAGGCCTTTTCATTGCCATTGAAGTCACTGCATCAGCTGCTTGGGTTTTATAAAAGTAACTCTACTACATGGGTTTATGAGGGAGGATGTAGGAGGAATTGGACCTTCAAGTTGATTTTGGAGGAAGTTGCATTTAGTTTGATTTGTTTGTCTAAAACAGTAACAATATGTTTCCACCTATTCTTCATAATTATATGGGGAAAACTAAAATACATGCCATTTTGAACTGAATGTCTGTATTAAATTGGTTTGACTCCTATTTTCTGCCATCTGTGGTATAACTAGAACAGAAAGTGAGAACAAAAATTATAAATGACTCAGTCACATTTCCTTTAGGAGAGACATCATGCCCCCCATTCTTGTCAGATAATTCATTTCAGCTCTGAACAAAGCAATGTTGTGACATCCTGGGCGTGGAGAAAAGATGCTGCCATTCTGTCATTTAATAGAAGGACCCAAATATATGCTATCAAATTTGGGTTCAGCAGCTACACATAATTTTTCTGTATGTTTGATGGCCTCCAAAACAACCTCGGCACAATGCTGGGATGTAATTCAGCTTAATTAAATACTGAATTTTTCCTGTAAATGTTAAGTACCTCGTAAACCTGGCTGTGGAAAGAACCAGAAGAAGGTTCATGGAGAGGAAAATGAGACAAGTAGGTGCTGCTTAAGCCTCTCAGAAGACTTATTGGCCACCTGCATTAGTCGTCACTGACAATACAGGGAATTGTATCTAGGTTCTTGAGCAAGATGGAGACAGGGCTACACCCCACAGTCTTTGTTTTTCCTTCTATCCAGACTGACCAGAGAAGGCACCTTTTTAGAAAACTTGACAGAGGGAAGTTGATGATACCTTGACTTCCCTAGGGATGGGGCTGAGGTGCAGCCAGGCATGCTGGCATGCCTTGGAGCCTGGAGGCACTCAGAGGTCTCAGATACCTGTAGACACCTATTTTAGAAATCCTGATTTACCTCAAAGTTTACAAATGAGGTAGGTGTTTGAGGCTAAAAGATTGTCCTTTCTGCATCTTGCAGGCATTAAGGGAGTTTATCACCACAAAAACAACTTGGAAGAGCATGCCATCATTGCTCTGACTATAACAAGTTTTCCTTCTTTATACTTAATGTTTGCTAAAAGTCAGGTTTAAAATGGCTATGGTCCTCCCAGTTTTGATTTGGTTAATGCTTTCCAAAGAAACTCAGAATGATATATAGAATTCTTTTTTAATGGATACTTTTAGGAATCAAGTTTTGAGCAAAGGCCAAATGTTTCTATCACTGAATAAAGAAATTATACAGAATCACATTTACACATAGCACAGGTTAATGGTGAACAAATGGAAGATCAAGTAATAGAGAGGGAAATTGTTATTGGTAAATGACCTGAAGTACCTAATCATAGAATGGTTTGTGTTGGAAGGGACCTTAAAGATTATCTAGTTCTAGCACCCCTGCCATGGACAGGGACACCTTCTATTAGATCAGGCTGTGCAAAGTCCCATCCCTGGCCTTGAACACTTCCAGGAATGGGCCATCCACAGCTTCTCTGGGCAACCTGGGTCAGGGCCTCACCACGCTCACAGTAAAATATATCTTTCTAATATCTAAATCTATCCTGTGTCAGTTTATGAAGGCGTCAAAATAAAATGAAAAAGAAGTCTGAATATTAGCTAGGTGTAAGGCAATATAATAAAGAATTAAAGACAAGAGGCTAGGCAGGGCAGGGACTCTCCTTTGGAAAGCAAGGACTTTGAAAAAGATTTTGGATTCCTTTTGGATAAGTACCTCAAAATGAAATCTCACTACAGTTCTGTGGCTAAAAGGCCAATGCAATCCTGAGATGTAAAAAAAAGTAGTATCAAGCAGATAAGAGGATTTGATGTTGCCCACATGCACAACAGTGGTAAGGCTACTCTTAGGAACCGTGTCCAGTTTTGGTGTTCACAGTTCAAAAGCAATGTGGAAATAGTAAGGTAAGTTCAAAGGAAAGGTATGAAAAAGGATTCAGAAAACAAGCGTGACAACACGAGGCATAAGCAGCTCATCTTATTTAGCTCATCAGGGAAGAAGCTGAGAAGTGACTTGGTCACCACAGGTAGGTACTGACCCATGGAAAAGATATCCAAGAGTGAAGAGCCGCTTTATCTACCTGACAAAGGCATTATGAGACCCAGTGTTTGCAAGCTTAAGGCAGACAAATCCGCCCTTAAAAGAAGAAACAGTTTCCTAGCCCACAGAGCCTAAACAACAGCACTGTTTGCCCTGTAAAAGCTGTCACAGGTAGCAATGTTTAGGTGGATGTTAAATATGTATTTTTAAATACATGCTTTCATATGCTTTGTGGAATTATCTGTACATCTTCCTGTGGCGTGTGTGAGTGGGAGCTCTGTCAGGAGGTTGGTGGCGGTTGTCTCGCAGTCGGAGAACCTGTTATTTCTCCTGTTGTCCCTCGTGAGGCTCTGGGGACCAGCACTGCCGGGGCTGCTCTCAGCATCCTTGTAACACCTGCAGTTTCAAAAGAGAATAATTATTAGCAAATAATCATTCTCTTGTTTTGTGGCTTTAGTGTGGTCTTGCAGACTGTCAGGAAGGATTTATTTTTTCTCTTGGATGAAACTGGCCACATATTATCTTGGTTATTTGGAAGTTGTTTCATTTTTCTGCATTTATCTGGAGCATCAGAGATGAACGGCTGGCCTGGATAGCTTTTTACCACTGTTTTACACTGCTGCAAACCCACCCTTCCCTCATCCTAGATGCCTCAGTGCTATATTTTCCTTTCATATTTATAGCAAAATTAATTCCAGTAGTTAAATTGATTAGGTCTTTTGCTTCATGTCAGATTGGTAGGGGTCCTGAAGGTTACATGGCTTCTCCAGAGCATAAGGCACACTGTGAACACTGGGATCACTGAGGTGTTTCTTTTTTAGTTCATCTGTGCTT
The DNA here is from genome assembly GCF_003031625.1 of Empidonax traillii. NCBI lineage: Eukaryota > Metazoa > Chordata > Aves > Passeriformes > Tyrannidae > Empidonax > Empidonax traillii. The sequence goes on along the minus strand of NW_020955736.1, from coordinate 505,091 downwards.
TTGCAGAGGTCTTGAGATTGGTGACAAGTTCTTTTCATTTCATACATAAATGTAATCTCCCAAGGACTAAACTGCTGTGCTTTAATTTTGGGGTTTAAAATAGGGATAAAACATATTGCTTTGAGATATATAGGAGATCAAGCTTGCAGCTCTGTTTTTAAATGCTGTGAAACCTTCTATAAATGGTTTGTGTAGTCAATAAGGATATGATTAACAATGTCGTGATGAATATTCTGCACAAAATTTTGGCATTTGGAAGTTCANAAAAAAAAAAAAAAAAAAAAAGATGTGATGATCTCTCTGCCTTCTTTCACTGAACAGTCTATAGAATTTCCCCCGGTAATTCTTGCATGGAGCATAAATCTTACGGATGAGCTAATGAGAACATTTACAAGCAAACAAATGCAAACACCCAAATCTTACTTCTGTTGTGGTATTTCCTGGAAAGTCTATTACATTCCTGTCTCGGTTATTTGGAGTAATAAGTAGCCAGGTTGATTTTCATAGCGTTCTCTAGGACTAATCACAGCCCCATGAGCATAGACTAAAATCCTGGCACTGACCAAGCTGTATGAGGGTTTGGTTATGAATAACCCTATTCAGTTGTATCCCTTGTGCAGAGCATGGGTTAGTAAGCTGGGGTATGTACACAGCTACACACATGTAAATAGTGAGAATGGTGCCAGGGAAGCAGAATTCCTCAATATTTAGGAGAGAAAAACATTAGCAAGAGGAATTTTTTTTCTTGCCTACCCCTTTTGAAGCTTTGTTTCACGGTAGCCAGAGGGAGAAAAAAAAAACCACATTATATGAGTAAATTGTCTGGAGAATGTAAGCAGGGCCCCAGTAAACACTGAGAATGAAAACCCATACAAGTGTGTATTCAAGCAAGTATGTGCAAAGATGGTGTTTTCTGTGAACACTCTCTTGGAGGAAAATTCTGTTCTGTGACTAAGTAACTGGGAAGAAGTCGGGGTTTGGCTGAACTGCCTTGTTTTGAGATTTTCACTGAGGTCCCCCCATTTCCCACTTTCATTCCTCTTCCGCTCTACCCCGGCATAATGTGTGTGGTTGTGCCCAATACTCTGAAAAATTCACTTGAAATCTGAGATCCCTGATGACCAACACCGATTTTCAAACGATCAGGCTCAGGCTGTATGATTTTGGAGTGATAGAGTTGGGATATTTTAAAATTCCATTCTGTCAAGAAGTGATTAGGACATTAATTTGGGCCATATTAGTACATCTCCCCTGTGCTAATGGGAGGATAGACCCCCTTTCATGTTTAATCTAAAGAGGGATTGATGACTGGTGAGGTTGTCTCACATAGGGACATCTGCCACTGAAATAAATGATGAGCTCAGAGAGTGAAAATGTTTAGGCTGCACTCTCTAAATGTGGATTCCTTCTGTGCCGAAGGCAATGAAAGCCCTTAGGTAGCAGCTCTGTAGATTTTTTTTCTCATTGTGGGCAAAAATAAGGATTTTTTATTATTATTTGTTAGCCCAAGGCTCCTTTCTTGAAGTTGCTACGGGTTGTTGATGCTGATTTCACGTTTCATAAACAGCCAAGTCATGTTCAAGAAGCAGAAAACTGACCTCAGAGATGACATAACCACTGGAGGCAGAGGAAAACGGCAGCATCGCTGCTGAATGACAGTGAAAGAAAAGGGCACCTTTTCCTTGGAGTTTGCCAGCAACTTTTACTTGATGTGTGAGTTTAGTAGTTCTGTGTTAGAAGAACAGCAAAGTACCTTTGAATTAGAACAGACTAGAAAAGTTGCTTAATGTGCTTTTTTTACTCTCACATTTAACCCACAGCTGCAAAATTCCTCCTACCTGTAACGAATAATTTAATTTGGAAAGGCAAATAAGAGCTCATTAGCTGATGCACTGCTACAAAGTAAGTGAGCAGGTTTCATGCCTGGGGACAGACTTTTACAACCATTTTGAATTGGCACAATACAATGCAATAAATCCCATAACCTGTTCAGTGAGGAAGAGAGTAACCCTCCTTCCTTTTTTCACTTGGATGCAAGTTTTCTTCATCTTAAAACACCTTGCATTGGGATATTGGGAAAACGGATGTATTCCAGGGGATCACATACAAATAAATTAGGCCTGAGTGTTGGCAAGAAGTAGTCTTATATGTTGTATTTTCCATTACATTTCCTGCGTGTTGTGGCTGCGCAAACTTGCCACATGTGAGCATTCTCCATCATGCTCCTCAAAAAAGAGGCAGTAATATTTCTGCAAAGTATTTTTCTTTGTATCTCATTCTATGTCTGGGTATTTTGGGATTAAGTTTCCTACTGTCTCAAAAAAATGGGTTGTTACTAGTCTCACTGTTTTAGAGTGAGTGTTTAATATAAAACTGTCTTTTTACTTCTAAAATAGACATTAGAAGAATAAGACAATAATAACATGTCTAATAATAGATATTAGACATTAGACATTCTTCCAGTGCCTAATATTAGACATTGTAAGAAATTCTTGACTATGGGGGTGGTGAGATACTAGCACAGGTTACCCAGAGAAGCCGCGGATGCCCCAGTTCTGGAAGCGTTCAGGGCCAGGCTGGATGGAGCTCTGAGCAACCTGGTCCGGTGGAAGGTGTCCTTGCCCATGGCAGGGGGTGGGTTGGAACTAGGTGATCTCTAAGGTCCCTTCCAGCCCAAGCCATCCCATGATTCTGTGATTATTTTCCATAAAATTAGCTTTTAATTTAATTATAAAATTTTCAGGAGTAATCTAAATGAGTTTTGTGAACACCCACCTTAGTTTTTGGCAATGATTGCATGTAGATGCAAAGCCCAGGCAGAGAACCCTCAATAGACACTGGTCAGGACCCTCAGTATTCTACAGCATCAGGCTATGCAGCCATATGTTATGGCTAAAAATTGTCAGTGCTCAAAGGATAGCTCTAGAAGGTATTCAGAGGCTCAGAAATCATATTAGTGTCTTCTAAAAGTTGCCTCTAATTTAAGTTTTGATTCAGTAATGCATAAAAGAAGTGTTCAAACCCCAGTAACTTATTAGCAGTGGCTGAAATTCTGGCAGTTTCCACCTGCAGTGTTTTATGGTTACCCCAGATCAAGATCCACGTGAGCAAAGCAGATTTATGACTTGTGAAACAAATATTAGCATGGAGCACATCAATCACGTGGCGCAGCTTGGAGCATGTTTTTTTCCCAGTTGGGAAGCCAGACAGGTATCATTGCAGGGGTGACTCTGCTCACAGGTGGCTCCTCCCTTTGGCTTGAATGGAGAGCTTTGTGTGGGAGCAGGTGTTTGCTGGCTGGAGCCCAAGGAAGAACCACTGGGAACCCTTTATTTCACATAGTACTGGGGCTGTGGGCTTGCAGGCTCTCACTCAGCGTTTAAGAAATAACCATAATAACCTCTCATATTCCTGAAAATGGAGTGTGTTTGGTTGCTCTGGCAGGCATCGTGATTGGCAGCATTTCCAGGCATGTGACAGCATCACCTCTGGTCTTGGGGCCAGCACAGGCAAACAGCAGGCGCTGGCTTCAAAACAGCCCGAGGGAGTTCTGCTCATGATTTGTACTGGCCAGCCTCTCGATACAGCACAGTCACAACACTGAGTGCTCTGAATGCCAGGAGTTTAGGTGGGTTCAGAAAGGGCTCGGATGAATTCCTGAAGGCAAAACATTGGTGGAGAGCTGCTAAACAGAGAGGCACTGTTGCTGGCTTAAGAAATCCATTTGCTGTAATTAGCTGGAGTGAGGGAAGGCATGCTAGTGAGGGATTGCTGCATAAGCTCCCTAGTTTTTTTCCTTCCCTAGACATTCTCTCTTGGCCCCTGCCAGGGAGGGTACAGCCTGACTTCTGGTTTTAGATGGCAATTGTAGACCTCAGAAAAGCTTTTGGAGGTTGGACTATTCTAGGGAAAATGTAACTTTACAAGGCAATTGTGGATGCTCCCTCCCTGGAAGTGTTCAAGTACAGGTTGGAAGGGAGCCCTGAGCAACCTGGTCTAGTGGTAGGTGTCCTTGCCCATGGCAGAGGATTGGAACTAGATGAATTTTAAGGTCTCTTTCAAACCAAACTGTTCTTTGATTCCATGGTTCTGTAACCTTTCCATCAGAATTCCTCAAGGGCAGTGTAGGCTTTCCAGAGGTGCAGGCAAAGCAGTAGGTCTGTGCTGCAGGCACCTGGGATGGAGACACTGCAGCAAGAGACATTGTGGAGTGAAGGTTGTTCCTAGCTGAGGTGCTTGGCACCTCTAGAAAAAGCCATTTCGTGGTGCCAACTTGTACTTCTGGGAAAGGATTGTCACCACCCCTAAAGCCATGTCATTAGTTCTCAGTAGAAGAAATGGCCCTTTCAGAAAGAGACACTGAAATGATCTTCCAGATCCCCTCTTACACAAACTGTGACTTTTCTAGAGGTTTTGAAGCATAAGAAACTGAGGCTTAATCCCACCTATATAAGGCTGTCAAAAGTTATTCCAGAAAAAAAACAATGGGAAATATCTTGAGTCTTATCCTTACTCTAAGGTCATACCTTCAATGTACTATGGAAAAAACCCACTTCAGTTTATTTCCCTTTCTTTCAGAAACTCAGCATATGAATAACGTACCTAAATTACTGCGGAAATGCAGCTAGGGACATACTAGAATAACTGCTTTGAATGTGATTTGATTGGAGATATACAGTGATTCTAGTTTAAAAAGACAACTTCAGCACAGCGAGCGAAGAAAAAAAAATATCACCTACTTTGATATTTATCCTGTGTCAAAATCTTATTTCCATTCTTTTCTGCTACTCCATGATTTCTTCCATTGCACCTTGGCAACCTCATGATTTCCAAGTAATCCCCACTATTTTCAAAAACTGTTTAAGAATTGGAATGCTCAACTCCCTATTGAATTGTGGACTCACAGTTTGAGGCCGAATCTGCAGACCTTAACAGAGATAAAATCCATGTTGACCCTGGGCTCTTTGATGGCATATGGCAAATGTCACTTGAGTTATTAACAGCCAAACAATAATGGGCTCCATTCTGTATTTGAGGAAGCCTTTACCAATGAATTGGAGGAGATTTCTTCCTAATCCCAGATGCCAATTGGTTTATATTCTGATCCACAGAGTTTGCTAACCTTTATGATTTTTATACTAGCTGGAATGAGTGCAGAAGCTGTTATTCAGCCTATAAATGGCTAATCATTTTTGAAATTTAATATTAGAAATGTGCATTTAAAATGTTGAATTTAAATCTAATCCTCTGTTCACTCACCAGTGCAGACTGTTTCAGGATATTTGTTACTACACTGAAAAAATCTTTGTCTCTCTAGGAACTGGCATTTGTATTTCCTATTCCTGTGCACCAATGACTGTTTTAAAGAGTAATATCTTGTTAGGCACAAGGGATGAAACCTAATCCTTGAGTCCTGGGGAGCTGGGACTCCTTTGTGTCAGAAACCCTCAGCCAGAAAAGCGCACGTGCATCACTTGACTTTCAAGAGTAATCCCTTGGTCTTCAACTACTCATGTGGAGTTAGGCACATGGGTTAGCATGTCTAGGGCTGGAGTCCCAAAATGAATCGCTTCCAGCTTCTGTGCTTCTCAGGACAGAGATGTTGGTAAAAGTGAAGCGGTGGCAGCGATGCTTTTTCGGAGATGAAGCAGAAGGGAAGAGAAACATTTTGACATTAGAGTCAGTGAAAACTACTGTGTTATCTTCTCCTTGTGACTCACAATAATTATTTATCACAACTCCAAATCAAACAGACTCATCAGGGTGTTTCTCTTTAACACAGCCGTTCCCTCCCTGCCCAGTGTCAGGGCTGCTGTCCTGGGAACTGCATCAGCTGCAATCCGGAGCTGTTCAGTCGTTCACCCAGACCTTTGGGGTTTTTCTGACTAGTGTCAAGCTAGATACATATCCATATAAGAAGCATGATTCTCTCTGGGAAAACAGAATTAAAAAGGAAATCATTAAATCCTAAATGTCCAGCACGCTTTTTGCCACTTCGCAGTAGTATTTTGGTAGATACTGACAAAAATGTTTTACAAACCAGTGTGTTTCAGTGCAATATATTCTGATGGTGATTTCACATCATCCATGCCCACATTAGGAGGACAGTGAGAAGGTCAGCTGTAAAGTGAGAGATCAATTTGAGTGCAGACAGTGAATCCTGCAGACCTGTATTGGGTTCCTGAGCTCTAAATGGTCTTCTGATGGAGGGACAGTGGTTGCAAGAGAGCAATTTCAAGGGTGCCCCAGGTGCATGTGTTGCCCTCTCAGCAGCATCCCACATGCCAGCGTGTCAGGATTTTTAGCAGAAGTCCACAGCACCTGTTTTGGGGTGCTATGGATGGAAACTGTCCTGCCTGTGTTTCCCAGGGTGTGCAAGGGGTTAACTCCAGAGGAAAGATCCTTTACCTGCAGAACCCTTTGGTGGATGGGAATTCCTCAGCTGGAACCATTCTGCGAGAAGGTCAGCAGGAATCCCTTAGGTAAGTTACGTTTTTGTAGTCGATTATATATCTCATATAATTCTATCCGATATACAGAGCATTTTTCCATCATTCTTCTTTGAACTCACCATGAGAGCGACCCTGCCAGGTGAGGTAGAAATAGACTTGTTCTTTCTCTGAACAGCAGGATGTGAAATGCTTTTGTGATCTCCTTTCCATAATGGACAAATGCCCTGTGTAGAGTTTCAGCAGCTTGTGGTTCCTTCAAAGTAGTCTACTGGGGGTGGGAAAAAAGAAAAGCCTGCTGGAGATACTGAATTATAAAATATTTTAAAACCAGAGAATTAATTAAAATGAGTGGTTTTTCTTTTTAAATAGAAATGTCTGGATCCTTTCAAGATGTTTTCTGTTGTATTACAGAGAATCTAGAGGGAATCATTTAGTAGTAAATCATATTCACTAAACAATAACCAAATGTTGGGTCACTACATTCAAGGAAAGCCAGATGTTATCTGAACCAAAATGCGGCCTGATACAAATTCCCTGAATAATCTAGCCCACCTCAGCTGTACTACTGATTTCCACAGAAGTTTTGACTGCTGGAAAATTCTCTTAGGTGCAAATGTTTTTTTTTTGTTTTGTTTTTGTTTTTTTGTTTTTTTTTTTTTAATAAGAATAATAGTGGAAGGGTTTCAAAGTTATGCAGGTATTGAAGTTTCTAATTAAATAATTCATGTCTAAGTCAAAGATGAAAAATCCAATAACTGTAATGGCATATAAAGCTGCTGAAAGGTGTTTTAAATATATGCATCTATAAAGCTTCATAGCTGGATTTCTGGCCCAGCTCTCTGTACTCGAATAAATCCATCCCTTTCTCCTATGTGTTATCCCATCTTATGTCTGCCACAGAGCACAGGGCTGACTCAGGTGCTGGGATCCTCCCTATAGACACAGGCAATAAAAGCACTAATATCCGACCTTTTTTCTTTTTATTAAGCCTTCAAAGTCACAGAAAGTCTGGTGACTGATGAGCATGTGTATGGCTCCAAAGATAGTCTGTTTTAAAACACTTTCCTGGCTTTAGTGGTGGTTTAGAATTTAATATTTGCTACTGAAAACATTTTTGATAGAAAAAAATGCAGTTTGAAATAAATGGGGAAGTGTTTGTCAGAAATCTTTTTTTTTTTTCTTCTTTTTTTTTTTTTTTTTTTAAGTTTTCAGCATTGACAGAGTTGGAAAATTTTCCAGTCCCTTTCCCTCAGAACACTGTTATGGTGAAGACTATATAAAAATTGAAAGTGTATACTAAAAGACAGAGATTTTCTTTTTCTGTGGTATTTTTCATGTACTGCAATATACTGTATATCTCGACTCCTTTGAAGTCAATGGGAACCTTTTCATTGATTTTAATGGCAGCTGGATCAGACCTTTAGTGAAAAGCAATCTGCAAAGGCACCGTGCTAACTTCAGACTAGAAACAAATCCTTCCAGGTGAGTAGCACCGAATGTCAGCCCGGGCTTTGCCAGAGGAGGATCAAGCCTGCTGCGGCACTATTTGATTCCACTTTCAGTGCTGGGCGATATGCAACCAACCCTTTGGTGCCCAGACCCTGCTTATTTGGGGTAGGAGATGGAAAAGACTATTTTTTACAGTGACTTGAGAGTGAGTCTTGGAATAAATAGATGCAGGAGACTAGTAGGGTGACGGTGAGGGCGGCTGTACAGGGAGAGGCTTCCTATAATTGAGAAAGCTTTGCCACGTTTGATTCTGGGAAGGGTGTTCTTTCAATGTGGTGTGTTTTGATAAGCGGTATGAGAATTTTTAAAGTCAATAACTTGGTTTATAAACTTCAGCTCAGCTGGACTTAATCCTGCAGCTAGCAAATCCACAGACCAAGTAGCCCAGCTGTGTCCTCATTTGTTAAGATCTTAAACCCAAGAAGACGTCTGGGATGTTGAATTATTTATTTTTTTTTTCTTTTTCATAAAAAGCTTAATAAAGGGAGATAGGAATAAGATGTGCTGCAAACCCAGCTCTTTCAGCAAAAAGAAGGAGAGGAAAGATGCATTTAAATAATCTTTGGGCTGGCCCAAATTTGGGACCTGTGTCTGTAAACCTTATCTCCGCCTCAGGGAAAATACAGCAATCAGGCTGATTTGAGGAAGCACATAAGCACATGCCTACGGCTTCCTGTCTTAGGTGTATTTTCCTAAACAGGGATACTTTACTGATTTGAAGCCCGTGCCACATCATCGTATTTTGCAGAATGAGAGTTTCACCCTGTCACTCCTGAGCAAAATCTTTGGGGATAAATCCCAGGGCTTGTGTGGTTCTTTGTTAAATGAAACTGCAGATTTGAGCACACACAGAGCCCATGACAGGGCTGGGGCTTTAATGAAGAAATCTTTCTTCTTGCAGGAGTGAAAAATTATCAATAATTTAAATTATTTTATATTTATGTCTATACTGTTAATGAATATTATAGATTATTTAATACAATATATTAAGAAAGGTGATACACACTAAAGAGCCTCAACATGGGCCTGTTTCAGAAAGTCATATGTAATGCATCTTTAACTTTTTTTTAAAAAGACATCAGTTATTTGTAACACCTTTTAAAACTGCTTATTGCTTTATATTTAGCAAATGCTGGTATATCCTTCTCTCCTTCTGTTTCCAGCTGAGTTTGATGTTAATATGGCATTTTTTGCTTATTGCAGTGCAGATGGTGAAATGTAAAAGGAGAGGTTTATACACAGAGCCTACTCAGATTCTCTGTGAGATCTATATGAATTTTGACCACTAACTGAAATGAGTGCAGAAGTGGGCCTGGCATAAGAGATTGCAGTATTGTTTTGCTTGTAAAAGAGAGACTGAAAACTGATATTTATGATTACAGAGAACATATATAAACTGGAGCAACTATTTCTTTTTTTTTTTTTTCTCTCCACTCTTTTCCTAAGGGGAAGAGAAAAATAAGTTTGTTTCATTGAAGTTGGTTGCATATAAATTTTAAGTCAATGGAAGGAAATATTTCCTCACGCTGCACTGTAGAAAGGCTATTAAGATAACTGCTACTGTGGGTCAGAGACCCAAAGTAATTTTTAAAAGTATTCAGTAATTTTGGGGCTCATGATCCAAAATAGTCAGACCTCAGACTGAAAAGCACGGAATAATAGGTCTGGGAGGAATACAGTCTTTTTTCACTTTAGGAAGGGACATCACACACTTCTTCAGGAATCTAGGATGAAACCTGGCTTCCAGATAGGAGACAAATTCCCTCATTCTCCATGGGATAACACTTTCATGTCCAGAAGTTGCCAGTGCACGGTAGAGCACTTCTAGCATAGGACTAGCACAATTTGCTTGGAAAGAAGCAAACACCATGGACCAGGCAGTTATGGAAATACATTGTGATGACTTGGACAATCTGTCTATGGATGATTTAAGATTTCTGTAAAGATGACCACATGAAATTCTCCAGTAGATAGGCAATTAGATATTTGCTGACTGAACATACTTCCACCAGACTAGGGGCAATAATTCACTGTTAATTATTGCTCACCAGGTTCAGACAGGAGCTTGGTGAGCTGAAACTCTCCAAAGGCAGGATGAAAACCACAGTTCTGGCTGAGCCCTTGGAGAATGTTGCTGGAATGAGTTGACAAGAACAGAGCCTTGGAAGGTGTTTGAGCCAACTTGGCTGATAATCTCAGCTGGCCAACTTGGCCAATAACCTCTTTTGACCAACTTGACCAAAGGTTGTCTTAAACAGCTTTAATTGTTAATGTTGCTCATGTCCTTCAGCTCATAAAAGTGTTGTGAATTAGGCCATATTCATACGAGGGATGAGGCAGGCAGAGCTGCCCAGACAAGGCCAATGGAAAGTGATAGAGCAAACTGGCTTTCATCAAGGACTATTGGGTTAGCAAAGAACATTTGGATCTAGTTGGAGAATCCTGTACTATCCCTGTACTCATTACTTGCTGCCCCATTGCCTTCAAACACGAGGCTTTGAATGCATAGCATTGACAATGCTGGTGTTTTCTAGAAATTGTACTTTTAATTGTCTACTTTTTAACTTCTGGCACAGAGAGAAAGGGTGCACTTTCTATTTAAATAGAAATAGTGAGTGCACTTACTATTTAAATTGTTGTCTGTGCATTTGGTGATTTTACATATGGAGCAGAAAGGCCAGTGGGCTTATAGAAAAAGGGAGAGAGAAATGGAGATTACAGCACACTGTTGGTCAGATTACAGATATTTATTCAAGTAGGTCAAATTTTGCGACTTATCTGCTTATCAGTGCCTATCAAAAAATTAAACATAGCTTCAAAAGTATTTGCGCTAATGTTAAAGTCAGTGGAAGATCACTGGATTTTATTTCACCACCTCACAGAAATGATAATTGCCACAAAACCCTGCTGTCTCAACAAGTCCTTACAGTATCTTGTTACCCTGTTCTCGGTACAGCCACAAGTGATGCTCAGAGAGCTCTCCTGGGACACCTTGCTGAAATCCATGTTTGTGCAGGAGTCCACACACAGGGAGCTCATTGTAGGTCTGGGGTCTGAAGCCTCATTATATTTAAAAAAATCCAAGGTGTTAGGCTATTAAATATCAGCAGAATGAGACTCAGCTATATTTCCCTGGATAAATGAGCACATTTGCTTTAATATTGCGGTGTTCACATTTAGATTTTCTTTCTGCAGTTTTATTCACTTATTTTCTAATTCAGAAAATGCACTAATTTGCAGGTTTGCCCATTCCTGGTATGAATTAGGGTGCTTTTACTGTGTAGTAAAATTAAAAACCACAGACTAGCAATAATATCTGTACTGAAAAACACCCTCCTTAATTAAGCAATAGGACATGAAAGGCTGTATATTTCTGAGTCATTATAGCACACCTCATGTTGTTTTATAAGGCATGAAATCTAATGCGGAGTGACCACCCAAGAATTGTAGTAATTGCCCTAAAAACACTGCCTGAAGTGCCTGGTTGCTATTGTGAAATGCAATCAAGATGTAAAAATAAGCATTAAAGAGAGACCTGTGCATGAAAAGAACCCTCTCCACTATGGCTGTTGCCCTCCATCACAGCCTCTCACTCCAGAAACCCTTGTGAAAAGTTTAAAAGAATGTAACTGAATGGTGAAAGTGCAATGAAAGATTTGTAAATTCATCATAAACAGCAAGGTGTTCTTGACATCAAATTGTTTCAGGGAATTAACCACCCTTATAGACAGGATCTCACATGCTCGCCTGAATTATTTAGGTTTTTGTTTGGCTTTTTATGGACCCTCCTTGTTTTCAAGTTTTAACTAGGATTTTTTTTGGCATTTAGTTAATCACTTCTACATAAACAATAATTAAATGGCCATCACCCTGGAAACTGTCTGCAACATTAATCTTGAACTCAAATATAGGGTCTGGTACAGTGAATAAAGCAATTAACCCAATTTGTTCAGACCATGAATACAAAAGATAAAACATTAAAAATATCAAACCTTAGTAGAGCCACATTTTTCAAGCAGCTATGTTCTCTGCTAACCCAGAGAGTGCTCTGGTTTTGTATGCTGATGTGCATAAAGTAATCAGTAAACGCCCATTTTTCTGCACTGTTCAGTTTAGAAAAGAATATATGGAGTCCTGCATGGTTGTGGTGGGTAACACAGGGTGTTTGAACCAGACTAGGAGTTAGGAAAAATAGTGATTACAGCCTGCTATAGATGGAATAACTACTTTTGATATGTCCTAGTAGCATCCTGCAGTGATGCAGCCAAGGGGGAACACAGGTAAATGTAGTTTACCCCCTTCTAACTTTGGCAATGTTGAGTATATACCAAACAGGCAAGGAAGGATGTCTATTTTTTATTTATTACTAAACCACTAGAATGATGCCATTTGTGTTCCTCCCAAGAACTCTGCAAAACACATGTCAGTTTAAATGGATGCTTTAGACTTCCCTTCAGGAGAGGGAAGGAAAAAAAAGAGAAGGTGACAGACAGCCACAAATACCTTTGCTGGAAACTTTCAACCCAGCCTTTTTCTTCTTTTTTCCTTCTCCATTTTCATTTTGAATTTTCTTTAATTGAAACCTCTGTGGCAATTCTAGCCTTCATTGAACATTGAAATGCCAATAGAGCTGCTCTATAATGGAGGGCTCTGTAGCAAGACTGTACAATAATATCCTGGTGCAATATAACAGTAGGTAGCTGGGGAATGTAATCGATTTCCAAAAGAACTGGAATGACCCTCCTCACAGACATGCAGTGCTCCGAAACTCCGCTGACTCCAGCTCCAATCAGTTCTGGTTCACTTTCTTCCTTAAGAGGAGGATGTTTAATCTTATCAAGAGCCAGTATGCAGCTCTTTTCCTCCTCTTTTTGATTTAAATACTGTGTGCACCATTAGGCCATCATTTTTATTTACCTGCCGCACTTTACCCAA
>NW_020955736.1:489535-491664 GCF_003031625.1 Empidonax traillii | reverse complement strand
ACAGACATGCAGTGCTCCGAAACTCCGCTGACTCCAGCTCCAATCAGTTCTGGTTCACTTTCTTCCTTAAGAGGAGGATGTTTAATCTTATCAAGAGCCAGTATGCAGCTCTTTTCCTCCTCTTTTTGATTTAAATACTGTGTGCACCATTAGGCCATCATTTTTATTTACCTGCCGCACTTTACCCAAATGCCTTTATCAGGGTATATTTATGTAAAGTTGTAAATGTCAATGCTGGAACTGTTTCTCCGTGGGACAGTGATTGCCGTCTAATGCCCGTTGCCATCAGTGGAAAGTGAGGAGAGTGGAACAGGCACTGAAAAGGGAAATAATTGAATTTAAAAGAATCCAGGATTTCTACCAGAGTCACCCTGCATTTCTGTATTAAGGAGTTCTGATCAGAAGAGCTCTGCTTCCACTAGAAAAGGCCCTTGACTGCACATTAACCTGTAACCTCACTATATATATACAACAGCTGTGAAATGCTTCTGCTTGTTTTTAAATGTGTCTTTCAATTTTTAAGAACTTTCCTTCTGAGATGCACTTGCCGTGGGAGACACACATGAATATTTACAGTTCTGAAATTAAATTCTTCTTCTCTTATGTATCTGTATGTATAATCAGGATCTAAGTAAAGTTAAGGGACCACGCTTTTATTGTGGTTTTGATTTCTTGATCTCTCTCCACATCCAATAAAGGTCTTCAAAGTGGTAGCACACAAAGGGGCTTGATATTCAGAAAAACATGAAAGACCGTAAGATGTATTTTGAAATATTTCTTATTTGAATTATGGGAAGCAATGCAAAATATCATAGTGCAGTCAACATTCTTGCATTGTAAATACCCCTTGTTTTACAGCAATATAGCACCATCTCTTTTTAAATAATGGACTTTACGAAAGAGCGCTCCTAATTTAGCAAAGACTTTGCCCTCACTTTCTGTTTCATAAACTTGCTCTCCAGGTTTCAGAGATGTCCCCTCACAGGCAGAAGCACTACGAGTTCCCTTTTATAAACAGTTACACATATTTGCATTTCAGGTGAAACTGTCAGACAAGCCAAACTCTCCTTTTCAGATCCCTCTTTGGCTGCTGCCTGTGATGAATACAGGGTTTATTGTTTCCTTCTTTTTGTTTTCCTCGTTTCGTGCCACAGTCACCCCAGTCCGTGTCTGAGCTAACCTCTGCTACGTTCGGTAAAGCTCAAATAACGTTGTACAGGATCAGTTTTTTATAAAACACGTTGCACTCAAAGACTTCAAATTCAAAAGCATAAACATTAAGTGATCGAGAGGAACACTCTTTGCCTTAATTTGACTGCATCGATACGTCTCGCAGTCCTGCAGAAGCACCAAAACGGAAGGATTAGTGTTTATCACAAGTGGCATGCCATTTCAGAGTGTGCGCAAAGCTCGTGTTTTAACTAAAAAAAGGGGTAAAATATTAACTAAAAATGGGGTAAAATTAGTCTTACTGGCGTTCCGCGCTTCTCTCCCTTTGCCTGCGCGGCTCTGCCCGTGCCGGCAGGTGGGGAGGGCCGCGCTGTGCACCGCGGGCTGCGGCCGGCAGAGGGCGAGCGGCGCGCTGCTGCCTGCGCTGCGGCCTGGGGGCCGTGCAGGCCTGCCCGCTCTGCTGCCTGCCCTCAGACCGATATACAGCCCTGCCCGCTCTGCTGCCTGCCCTCAGACCGATATACAGCCCTGCCTGAGCTCTGTACAGCCCTGCCTGCTCTGCTGCCTCCCCTCTGACCACTGTACAGCCCTGCCTTTGCTCTGTACAGCCCTGCCCACTCTGCTGCCTCTCCTCTGACAGCTGTACAGCCCTGCCCGCTCTCCTACCTGCCCTTTGACCGCTGTATAGCCCTGCCCACTCTCCTGCCTGCCCTCCGACCGCTGCCCTCCTGCCTGACCGCTGTACATCCCTGCCCGCTCTGCTGCCTGCCCTCTGACCACTGTACAGTCCTGCTTGACCGTGTCCACCCCTCCCTGAACGTGTTCACCCCTGCTTGCCCACTGCCTGACCGCTGTCCTCTGCTGACTGCTGCTCCCCGCTCCCCTGCCTGCCTGCTGCCCTCTGTGCTCCTGCCTTGCCGTTGTCCGCTCCCCCCTGCCTGCCCGCTGCCCGCTGTGTT
>NW_020955736.1:487091-489514 GCF_003031625.1 Empidonax traillii | reverse complement strand
ACAGACATGCAGTGCTCCGAAACTCCGCTGACTCCAGCTCCAATCAGTTCTGGTTCACTTTCTTCCTTAAGAGGAGGATGTTTAATCTTATCAAGAGCCAGTATGCAGCTCTTTTCCTCCTCTTTTTGATTTAAATACTGTGTGCACCATTAGGCCATCATTTTTATTTACCTGCCGCACTTTACCCAAGTGCCTTTATCAGGGTATATTTATGTAAAGTTGTAAATGTCAATGCTGGAACTGTTTCTCCGTGGGACAGTGATTGCCGTCTAATGCCCGTTGCCATCAGTGGAAAGTGGGGAGAGTGGAGCAGGCACTGAAAAGGGAAATAATTGAATTTAAAAGAATCCAGGATTTCTACCAGAGTCACCCTGCATTTCTGTATTAAGGAGTTCTGATCAGAAGAGCTCTGCTTCCACTAGAAAAGGCCCTTGACTGCACATTAACCTGTAACCTCACTATATATATACAACAGCTGTGAAATGCTTCTGCTTGTTTTTAAATGTCTTTCAATTTTTAAGAACTTTCCGTCTGAGATGCACTTGCCGTGGGAGACACACATGAATATTTACAGTTCTGAAATTAAATTCTTCTTCTCTTATGTATCTGTATGTATAATCAGGATCTAAGTAAAGTTAAGGGACCACGCTTTTATTGTGTTTTTGATTTCTTGATCTCTCTCCACATCCAATAAAGGTCTTCAAAGTGGTAGCACACAAAGGGGCTTGATATTCAGAAAAACATGAAAGACCGTAAGATGTATTTTGAAATATTTCTTATTTGAATTATGGGAAGCAATGCAAAATATCATAGTGCAGTCAACATTCTTGCATTGTAAATACCCCTTGTTTTACAGCAATATAGCACCATCTCTTTGTAAATAACGGACTTTACGAAAGTGTGCTCCTAATTTAGCAAAGACTTTGCCCTCACTTTCTGTTTCATAAACTTGCTCTCCAGGTTTCAGAGATGTCCCCTCACAGGCAGAAGCACTACGAGTTCCCTTTTATAAACAGTTACACATATTTGCATTTCAGGTGAAACTGTCAGACAAGCCAAACTCTCCTTTTCAGATCCCTCTTTGGCTGCTGCCTGTGATGAATACAGGGTTTATTGTTTCCTTCTTTTTGTTTTCCTCGTTTCGTGCCACAGTCACCCCAGTCCGTGTCTGAGCTAACCTCTGCTACGTTCGGTAAAGCTCAAATAACGTTGTACAGGATCAGTTTTTTATAAAACACATTGCACTCAAAGACTTCAAATTCAAAAGCATAAACATTAAGTGATCAAGAGGAACACTCTTTGCCTTAATTTGACTGCATCGATACGTCTCGCAGTCCTGCAGAAGCACCAAAACGGAAGGATTAGTGTTTATCACAAGTGGCATGCCATTTCAGAGTGTGCGCAAAGCTCGTGTTTTAACTAAAAAAAGGGGTAAACTATTAACTAAAAATGGGGTAAAATTAGTCTTACTGGCGTTCCGCGCTTCTCTCCCTTTGCCTGCGCGGCTCTGCCCGTGCCGGCAGGTGGGGAGGGCCGCGCTGTGCACCGCGGGCTGCGGCCGGCAGAGGGCGAGCGGCGCGCTGCTGCCTGCGCTGCGGCCTGAGGGCCGTGCAGGCCTGCCCGCTCTGCTGCCTGCCCTCAGACCGATATACAGCCCTGCCCGCTCTGCTGCCTGCCCTCAGACCGATATACAGCCCTGCCCGCTCTGCTGCCTGCCCTCAGACCGATATACAGCCCTGCCCGCTCTGCTGCCTGCCCTCAGACCGATATACAGCCCTGCCCGCTCTGCTGCCTGCCCTCAGACCGATATACAGCCCTGCCTGAGCTCTGTACAGCCCTGCCTGCTCTGCTTCCTCCCCTCTGACCACTGTACAGCCCTGCCTTTGCTCTGTACAGCCCTGCCCGCTCTGCTGCCTCTCCTCTGACAGCTGTACAGCCCTGCCCGCTCTCCCACCTGCCCTTTGACCGCTGTATAGCCCTGCCCACTCTCCTGCCTGCCCTCTGATCGCTGTCCTCCTGCCTGACCACTGTACATCCCTGCCCACTCTCCTGCCTGCCCTCTGACCGCTGCCCTCCTGCCTGACCGCTGTACATCCCTGCCCGCTCTGCTGCCTGCCCTCTGACCACTGTACAGTCCTGCTTGACCGTGTCCACCCCTCCCTGAACGTGTTCACCCCTGCTTGCCCACTGCCTGACCGCTGTCCTCTGCTGACTGCTGCTCCCCGCTCCCCTGACTGCCTGCTGCCCTCTGTGCTCCTGCCTTGCCGTTGTCCGCTCCCCCCTGCCTGCCCGCTGCCCGCTGTGTTCCTCCCTGCTCACTGTCCATCCTGCCTGCTGCCCTCTGCCTGCTGCCCGCTGTCCACCCCTGCCTGCCCACTTCCCTCTGCGCTCCTGCCTGCCTGCTGCCCACCCTTGCCTGCTGC
>NW_020955736.1:445045-485584 GCF_003031625.1 Empidonax traillii | reverse complement strand
GACCTACACAGTGTAGATTCAGGCTGAGCTCTCACTGAGATCAACTGTAATGCTTGTCTAAATAACAGAAGGGTTTGCAGAACTGGACAGGTATGCTGCATCTATTGATACAAGCTTTTGGAGACCAAAAGGTGAATTTTGGCACATCAAATGGCAGCAGAACCATATTCATTCTGTTGCAAATTCTTGTTGGATTTAAATTATTTTTATTAGCTTGCTAAAGTCCCCTCTCAACCTGCTGAAGCCCCCACTTTACCTGACCACTGGGATGTGGTCATTAAGATGTGACCACTAGGAAGGACATAGACTTGTTGAAATTAGTCCAGAGGAGGCCATGAAGATGATCATGGGCTGGAACACCTCTCCTATGAGGAAAAGCTGAGAGAGTTGGGATTGTTCAGCCTGAAGAAGACTCCAGGGAAACGTTATGGCACCTTCCAGTACCTAAAGGGGCTACAAGAAATCTGGAGAAAGACTTTTTATGAGGCCCTGTAGTGACAGGACAAAGGGGAATGGCTACAAACTGAAAGGGGGCAGATTTAGATGAGATGTTAGGAAGAAATTCATTACTGTGAGGATGGTGATGTCCTGGCACACGTTACCCAGAGAAGTTTTGGCTGCCCTATCCCTGGAAGTGTTCAGGGCCAGGTTGAATGGAGCTCTGAGCAACCTGGTTTAGTGGAAAGTATCCCTGACCACGACAGGATTTAGAACTCGATGATCTCTGAGGTCCCTTCCAACCGAAGCCTTTCTGTTATTCTATTTGAAAAATTACATCTCCAAGTAAGAGGAGTCTTAACCTCATGAGACAGAAAGGACATAAATAGTGTTTGATGTTATTAAACTTAGTCATCATGTGGCCACAAAGCACCTGGAGGAATTAAGTTTTGAAAGACAACAAGGTTAATAAAAAAAACCATTTGAGATAGGACATACAAAAGGGAAGAGGTTATATGAGTTAGAGGTGCCTGTAATCTTGTATCAGTGCACTCAGAGGAAAGGACTGGCTTTTGTATTTCTTCAGCTGAAGTAATCAAAAAAGTAGAGCATCAGTCAGTCTTGTACTAATGTGGTCTAGCTGCAAATAGGCTGGAAATCATGTTTGTATCCTAAAGGTCCTGCCCACTGACTTCTTGTGAAACCTTATTTGCTTACAATGATGAAGACAACAATGTTGTTTAGGAAATGCAAAAGTTTAGTGAAACATAACCTTGAAATTTTGTGTTTCTGGCCCCATTCATTTACATATTACCTCTTCTCTAAGACATAATCTTTATTAACAGATGCTAATTTTATCTGGATAGAGAGACTTGTCATGAAACACACTGTTCTGTTCAGGATACAGCCCAAGGCTGTGTTGGCCAGAGAATATATGAAGCATGGATAGGCATTGGGATTGGATTTTCCTAAGCAACCAGTCATTAGTTACTCACCTCTAAAACAAGTTTACAAATGGCAGTTCCTGAGTATTGCCTGCAACAGGTTGCTCAGCTAAAATATTCAAGTAGGTTTTAGGACATTGTGGCTGCTTGTAGGAGTAGGTCTGCTTTTTGTGGACTTGCTGGATATATTGCCATTGACAGTAGTTGATACAGCTGATTTCCATGGTTACCACACAGAGGGATTATTCACCTTGTTTGTAATTTTGGTTGCATGTTTAGGGAAAGAGAGAGGAAGGGATAAAAAGTGTATTTGAGAAGTGTAGCCTGTACTTAACTCATAGGGGTCTTGTAAGGTTGAATTAGCTAATATTTTCTGCTTTGCTTTGGAGATGTAAAAACTACTTATGTTTTATTACTGTTATTTTATTTTTTTTTATGTGGACAAATGTTTCCAGGTTTAATAAATGGTATTTCTTAAATAGCTTAACCTTTTAGACTTGCAGGAAGAATTTTATATTATGGGAAAACCTTTACTTCTAAGGAGACTAGAAGATAGATGAACCAGTAATTAAGGTGCTGAGCTGTACCTTGAAAGATCTTAGTTAAGTTTCTGGATGTGAGAAATCCCTACTCATAATAAGTCACTTTATCTATCTAAGACTCAGTTTACCCTCAGTGGAGGGTAACATTTTCCTTTCTCATCTGGTCTGCTTAGATGGTAAACTCATAGCCTAGAGACCAGCCTTGACTACCTGGTTGCATCTAGTGCAGCTGTAATGAGAACCTGTTCCTAACTGTGGCTTGTGGTTCTTTGAATAACCATGTTAACCACGAACAATTTAAGGATGAGATAACTATCTGGCTTGAGGTGTTTAGGTGCCTTCAGTGGACAGTGAATAAAGGAAAGGAGATGTCATTGTAAATTACCTACTTTTCCTGACTTAAGCTGTACAAACATTC
Source organism: Empidonax traillii (assembly GCF_003031625.1). Lineage (NCBI taxonomy): Eukaryota > Metazoa > Chordata > Aves > Passeriformes > Tyrannidae > Empidonax > Empidonax traillii. Next base: position 483,242 of record NW_020955736.1, on the reverse strand, counting down.
ATAGGCAATGAACTGCAGTTTTATTACAGAGTCATGGGAGCTATTTTACTCTAGAATCTTTAAATTAACCAAGGTGTTAACTAGGGTAGTAAAGATAATGGCTCTTTTAGGCTTACTGAAGCTCCACACAGACTGAGAAGCCAGATCCTCTGCTTGCAAATGTGTAACAACAGTGTCATCATTTTTCATCATCTGGACAACTGGCTCAGCGTCCTGATATTAAAGGGTAGATTCCCACTTTAAAACCTTCAGCAAGGTGGGAAAGGCATGTCTCAATTGCTCTGATTCATCTTGAAATTGAGACTCAGGAGATTATTGAAAGCTTTTGTAGATATGAATGGGAAGATATGTGAGTAAAAGAAGTAAGCTTTTTCTCAATCCCTTTTGTGACAGAGTTATGTTAGAGGGCCATGAACCATTATCCTATCTTGGAGATGCTGGGCAGGATTGATATGAAACATCAGGAATATAGTCTGTCCCAGTTCCAGACGGCTTACTTATGCTGAGCTCTGAAAAGTAAAATACAGGCAGAATATGAGCCAGAAGCTCCTGGTGCAAATTTTAGGCACATGGGATAAACTGGAAAGCATATGAACTCACTCTGCCATGTAGGAGGGCTGAAAGTATCACACAAATCCAAGCTGAATGCTGGAGGCCTTTTCTTCTTTTTCCTCCTAAGCAGGTCTCAGTTAAAAATAATTTCTGTACCACCAGAGAGCTCTGGCAAGAATGCACTCTAAAGGCTGATGAACTGGGATGGTTGAATATATTATTTCATGGGAAAAAAAAATTAAAAATATGTTTTTAATTACTCTTACTAAAGTAATGTGAAAGTAATAAGTGCTTTGTGTCTTTGGCATGTAACCTTGCCTCCAGACTGTGCTGACCAGGTCTACAAAGCAAAGAAGATAAATACATCCATGTGATCCTTTGAAAAAGCACGAATGTATTATCCCTGATGCAACTTATTCCGAAGAAGAAAATCCTTTTTTCTCATGTTGTTAGGTATAACATTGTATGTGACACTCCTGGTAAGAGTTTCTGAAATAACTATGCTGCACAAAAAGGTGAGAAGGATGAATAATTAGGTCTAGGAGAAGAAGAAGTATTTAAAAACATTCATTTTAGAGGTGTATCACAAAAAAAAATGACATCCCACTTTTAATTTGTCAGTAAACTGGACAACTGGATGCCAAGGGATCACTCTCACGGAACACAGGTAGTCCAGCTGCCTTTCCATGCGCACATACAATGAAATGTCTTTGTCTCTCTGCTACAGATGCTTTTGAGTCCTTATTTCAATTGCATTATTTAAAATTAATTGTACTTTTGAAGTTCTGTAGACAAGAAGCAGAGGATATTCTGCAAGCCTCATGAATGAAGTTATTAATATTATGCATAAATATTCCCAGACTTATGCTGAGGAGGGGAACGTATCTGATCAGGTGGTTTTCTTGGACTGTGTGAAGTTCTCTGAGCAGTGGAGTGGTGACTGAGTGCTTGGCTTTGATGTCGTTAGTTGTATCTTAGGAAGGAGGTGCCAGAGGGCAAGGTTGAGTTGAGAGCAGAGGCTGCTTTGGGTCCTGTTGCTGCTTCTTCTAACTGGACACTGATTCTTCTCATTTGCCATTCAAAGCTGTGGTTTTATAATAGGTGTCAGGACCTTTGGGGCAGCACAGCAGGGGAAAGAATGGCTGTCTCCAGTTGCTGAGGCTGCAGTGAGGTCACCAGTGCTGCTCTCTGGGCCTGGCTCACCCTGTCCAGCAGCTCCTCAACAGGCTGTGCTGTTGGGACCTCAGCACAGAGGGGGAGGCAATTCCAGCCAGCACTGTGTGTCTATGGTGTATTACCTGTGTTTTAGTCTGAACTATTTCACACTAAGGGTCCTGTTCTAAACACTGAATTAGGTGGACTCTTTCAAAACTTCATGGGTGATAGCCCTGGAAGTAGAAAGTCTTCATGACTCACTGAGTATTGTCTGTGAGGAATGATTGAAGCCATCTACTCACAATCCCACTAATCCCCTGCCATGTCTCTGAGACAGGACATCAGAATTCCTCTGATGACTGTATCAAATGCCATGCTCAAGTCCTGCATGAGGAGTTATTTTTCAGAGTTCTGATAAAGGAAAATGTAGGTTATTATGAGAAATGGATATAAATTTAATAACAAGGTCTGATATAAGCAGGAAGGTTTTTTACATTGTCTGTTCTTCTAAGATTACGGACAGCCTCTATAATATGATGTGCCAGCAAAGCAAAAAAAAAAAATGTTTTATGCTATTACAGCCTGATGCTCGGAGTGTGGATCTTCCCTTTTCAGTCATTCAAGTGTAGTGGGAAAAGATTTGTGTGCAAATAGCAGAAATGAGCAAACAAACATAAATTCTATAGCTGTGAAAATCCTAGGATACTATGACTCTTTTCCCAGAAAAGCTGGTAAAGTGTGTCAAAGCAAATGCTCTAGAAATCCAAGTGCCCTTTTTGAGTTAATTCAGGAATTTCACTGATTTAAATAGAAAGCTCTATAGGTGGGACGTAACCTCTTAATACAGGGCTTGAGCAGTTTGCTACCTAATGCTTTGCGAGCACTGTGAGCCTTGATGATGTTATTGACAGCAAGAGGAACAGATCCTGTTGGAGTGTTTGTACAATTGGGTGTTTTGAGGAAGAACTGCTGTTGAAGTTAGAGGCAATAGCACTCCTTTTGTGAAAAGGTTGATTTACATTTAAATCAGTAGCCTTCGTGCTGATGATTGCTACAGAACATAAATGTAGCAGTTCTGCTGAGTGTAGAATTATTTAGCAAAATCTTTCTAGGTTATGCAGTATCAGACCAGTGTTTCTGGTTTGAATTCAAGAGATTCTACAGCAGAATGCAGGTGGATTACATACAGGAATGAACCACCTTCAAAAACACCACAAAAAATGATGACCAGATTTCAAGCAAAGAGATTAGATGGCAGACCCTTGATAAATGCACAGAGAGACTTCCCTAGCTGTTGTACAGTGAGTTGCTTTTTGTTACCACCGGAATGAAACAATGACAGAACATTATGCAATTTCACAGCGGAGGAACATCTCAGGGTATCTCAAAAGAATGTGAAGAGAGCAAGGTGAGGTACCCACCACTCAGAGCTGGCAGCCCTGTCTCTTCAGCCCCTTGTTTTTGATTATGTTATCTTCTGTTTTCAGCAGGACCCATTTTTTGGTGTGCAAAGAGGGACACAGGCCACTGAATTGAGGAACCTGGTCCATGTGTTTATCTTCAGTGTGCAGGGTGAGATTCCCATCTCTTTCACTGAACACTAGTTAAATATTGTTTCAAACAGTGTTTCCACTGCCTTGTAGAGAGATGCTTGTCACCATGGTGTCTGAGTGCCTGATGTATGTTGACAATTTTACCCTTTCCATGTTCCAGCAAGCGCAGGATGTGATTTTAAGAGTATTTCATATATGAAGGACACAGACAGAGAGAAGTGAAGTGATTTATGTGAGTCCATTCAGGAAGTCTGCAGCAAAGTTGGGAAAAAATATCACCACGACTGTACTTACATTAGCAAGTCGTGGGGCACTGGAGGAGGGGGCTATAACACTGAGTGAGAGGAGTGGTGCTGAAGACCTGGCATCCACACTAAAATTGGTTTGGAGGCTTTACTTTGGACTGGATCTACTCTCATCCAGGGAAATGGACTCTTACTGGCAGCTGGAATGCACCTGGAGCACGTCTTTTTGGTTTAATTCAACCCTCTCAGAGTCCAGTTTGCCTCCTCTGAGACCACTTCTGTTATGAGCCTACAGGTGATGATCAGATTTACTTCTAACACACAGTCCTGAGCAGAGCTATACAAACACCCTGTTTCCTTCCACACTCAGTTCCGCTATGGTATTTAAGATGAATCCCAGGAGGCACCTCCCACAGTGCCTCTGACATGATGTGTAAAACCAGGCAATTAGTTGCAGATTATTGATACTGTCCTTGGCTCACTTTTCTCATTTAAAACCTTTCTCTCAGTGAGCTGGCTGCCTCACAGGGCTTCAGCTATCTGCTTTGCATCAATGACTTACAAATCTACCTGTTCTCTCCTGACCTCCCTGCCTCCATCAAGTCCAGCACCTTGTCACGTTTCTCTCTGAAATTTTCCTCTGAGTGTCTTGCCCTCCATTTAAACATCATGTGACAAAAACAACATAGCTCAGTGAGCTGCTTGAAGTCATTACAGCAGAAGCCCAGAAAACCATTAAATATAATAAAATTTTACATATGTCTTAGGTTAGTGGTAGGAAGAAAAATGTTTCAGCTAATTGATCTAATTTTTTACTAGGTGTTTTATTTCAGTATTGTATTAAAGAAGTGTACTTCATAACTGTTAAGTGCTTTATAAATTATAGAACTAAATTTATCTAATATAATGTTTAGTTCAGTTTTTGAAATAAATTTCTTGGGCATCACAGAAGGCAAACATCCATTTTCATACTTGTAGATCTCTCTGTTATGCTTGACATAGTTGGCCACAAGATACATTTGCTTGTCTCAGGGAGGCTGAGAGCCCCAGGGTAAATAGCTAGGTGGTGTGAGACCTACTCCAAGGCACAGTTGCAGCAGGCAATGACAAGAAACTGCTGTCAGGAGACCTCTCACTGATATGATCCCATACCCTCTCTCAATAGTGTTATTCAATATGAGTCAGTAAGATTTAAGTATCTCTGAATCCAGGATCTTGGATGACTAAATCCTCATCCCTGCAATGCTGACCAAGGTTGTGTTGCCGTAAAAAGGTTGTTCATACCTTTTCATCAGAGAGCAGGGACATTAAATGACTCAAAGGGAGTTAAGTACCTTGATGTTATCAATAGTAAAAGGGCAACAATAGCTGTTCTGTGACTCATGAAGAGCCTGGAATGGAGATCAGGGAGGAGGAGAGGACTCAGAGGTGTAGTGCTGTGTCCTGGGGCAGCAGCTATACCCAGCCACCCAACTCTCCTCCCTCCCTGGGGAGCCCCAGTACTGGGAGTCATGAGGAAGGTGTAGTATTTGAGGAATCAGTGATCATGCACAGACCCTCTCTGCTCCGCTGGCCATTGTATTTGGGGCCTGAGAAGTCCCCATCTACTAATAAAATCTGCAAGTTATGACATATTTGGGACAGGAAAACTACGTGGATCAATGGATGGAATGTATTGATTGAGGTGACGCTTGCACCTTGTTATTGTTGGTGATCCACAGGCTGCACATCTAGCATGGCCTTCAGGCTGTGTTGTGCTGCACAAACCCTCTGGTTGTAGGACAACCTCAGCCAGATCATTGTAATAGAGATCCCACAGGCACCTCCCTCCAGTGCCAGCAATTACACTGACTGCTCAGCCTTGCCTTTATCAAAAAGTGCAGTGAGAAGCTGTCATGAAAAAGTCCTCTGTGAATAGAGTAGTTTTCTATTAAGAAAATGATATATCAGCTAAAATGACCGAAAAGGTGATATTTATTTCCCTGGATGGGATCCACTCGGTGCAGTGTGCTGTGGCAAAATCCATCCAGAGGCTGTGCAATGCTACACAAAAATGGGGTGCTGCTGTTTGGAGGGATGAAAGATTTATTTGTTATCTATATTCCTCTACTTATTCTGTCTTATTAAGGCAGTTGTTGATCTGCCTCACCCAGCAGCCTGGTGATCACAGAAGAGCTGGCCATGGCAATGTGAGCTGTCACCCACATCGTGCAGTGTCAGGATTATCAGTTTCCACAGAATCTCAGAATATGCTGAGTTAGAAGGGACCCGCAAGAATCACTGAGTCCAGCCCTAAGTCCTGCACAGGACCATCCTCAAGAGTCTCACCACATGCCTGAGAGTATTATCCAAATGCTTCTTGAACTCTGGCAGCCTTGGTTCAGTGACCACTGCCCTGGGGAGCCTTTTCCAGTGCCCAACCACCTGCTCTTCTCCAGCCTGAGTGCCCTCACCCACTCCTCATATGGCTTACCCTCTAGACTCTTCACTGTCCTCACTGCCCTAATTTGGAAGCTCTCTAAGAGCTTGATATCTTTTTTACTGTAAGTTTTGGACAACTTCAGGCATTCTTTCCCAGTTCCTGGATAAAATGTCCCTTGGCCCTCACAACATGGACAGTTAAAGCCGAAACTGAAGTTGCACTTCACCTCATGAGGCTGCACAGGGTGCTGCTCTCCACAAGTCCCCAGGAGACTTACTTTGCCCAGACATCCTGAGCAGTGTGTGCCTCTGGATACTTCTGTTTTTCAGCGTCTCAACTTACTGGTCTTTGCCTCCACAAGAGAGTGTCTGCTGTGATTAGTACAGACCAGAATGTAAAATCTCTGATTTGGCAGAAGTCCGCCTTGATTGATTTCCAGATCACAAAAGATAACCAGCTGCCAAGCCTCGGGAGCACTCCAAGTAAGTATTCACACAAGCAGATACCACACGTTTGACAGATGTTAGTCACATTGCTTAATGCTCCACTGGTTGCTACAGATGCGAGCGTGGTATAAGAACCTACAAAGGAAAAAAGAGGATAGAAAAAAACACCAAATGACAATTTCCCTTAAGAGATCATTTCCACACTTCCTTGTCTAGATTCTCAATGCAGGTGCTGTTGTATAATTAATAGCGTAACACCTTTATTCCCGTACCAGTCTTACACCTTACAGGTTGCCATCTAAAAAACAGGGCTGTAGATTTTGTGCTGTGCCAGCTTTCATTTAGGAAAAGGTTATAGGGAGAATGTTAGACTTGGGTATAGAATTCTAATTTCAAATCATTAACCATATATATATATACATACATATATATATGCATGTATATATATATGCACACATGTTAAGATGATCCATGGTCCTGTCTAAACCTTTGCCTGCTGCAGACACCAAAAGTGCTTTCCCAAAGCTACAGGTAGGAAGGTGGAGGAAGGCAGGAGCAGCTTGTCTGTACTTTGGTTAGCAGTTATAGGGCAAAAAGGCTCGGGCGCAGGAAATGGATTTTACCGGTGTGAAGCAGCCCACCAGAGCTGCTCTGTCCCCACCCTCGTCAGCAGGGAAGGAGAGAAAAAAATATAACCAAAGGCTTGTGAGTTGAGATAAGGGCAGGGAGAGATCACTCCCCAGTTACCAACACAGCCAAAAAAGACATAACATGGGTAAATTAGTTTAACTTATTACCAATCAAATCAGTGTAGGGGCCTCTTCAAGAGTGGGCTTCCCACAGGGTCACAGCCTCCTTAGGGCATCCCCCTGCTCTGGTGTGGGGTCCTCCAGGGGCTGCAGGTGGGTCTCTGTTCGCCCATTAACCTCCATGGGCTGGTGGGGCACAGCTACCTCACCATGGTCTGCACCAAGGGCTGCAGGGCAATCTCTGCTCTGGCATCTGGAGCGCCTCCTTCCTCTCCTTCTGCACTGATGTGGAGTGTGTAGGGCTGTTGCTCTCACGTATTCTCACTCCTCTCTCTGGATGTAATTGTACAGTTGTCCCCCTTTTACCTCTACTATCCCAGAGGTGCTCTTATCATCGCTGATGGGCTCAGCCTTGGCCAGCAGTGGGTCCCTGTTGGAGCTGGTTGGCATTGGATCTGTCGGTCATGGAGAAAGCTTCTGGCAGCTTCCCACAGAAGCCACCCCGTAGCCATCCCACTATTAAAGGCCTTGCCATGCAAACCCAATACAACCGGTATCCCATCCTGGGATTTCTCTGAAGCTCCACACCACAGTTTATGTTCCTAAAGTAACGCAAAAACAGCGCCTTTTCTGAAACCAGCTCTTTGCTTTCTCCAGTTACACTTGTCACACTTCACCATGTTCACAAGCTGTGAACCCTATCACGCAGGAGAGAACTTTCAGCTGTTGGTATCCAGCTGACTCCTGCATCCTTTTCTTTATGAGCTCAGAACAAGGGTTGTAACATAGCCCAAAATGTCTGGAGAGAAGGATGACTGATGTGGCATGTTCAGAAGATTAACAGGTTTGGGAACATAAGTTCTGTTGTACAAGTACTCCTCGGGGCTCAACATATCCCTAAATTTTTTACCTCGTACCGTCATTACAAGACATGGTGAAATCACACTGTTAAATATTTTGTTCTGTTATCTGCATTACATAAGCTCTGGAATAAAATCTCAAGCAATTTAGCTTGCTTGTGTGTTCAGAGCAATAAACAGATACAAATTCAAAAAGAAAAGGAGAAAAAAATGCCCTCAAGAAAAGTGTGAATGAGCTTGAAAAGGGCAAATAAAACAGCAGAGACATTTATATTGGTCTCTCCTACTGCTCTGAACAAAACAATTATGAGATAAGAGAGGCAAGAATGGGAGGAAATTCTTTCATTTTTCACATTGGAAGTCCAAAGGATCCAATAGCCTGTTTATGAAGAGCAATAAAGAAGATACATGAACTCAGTAAAGATGTTGTTACAAATATATTGGCCTGTTGGAAAGGCCAGGAGTTTGGGTTTTTGGGAAATTTTTGTTGTTGTTGGGGTTTTTTGTTTGGTTGGTTTTTATTAGTGTTGTTGCTATTTACAAGCTAAGTTTTTAAGAGTGAGGGTTTTTTTGTTGAGACAGCAATAACTGACAAGGATTGTTTGTTATAACTAGCAGAGAGACCTAATGCTTTTATTTAGGATTTGGAAATGTTATGAAAAAAAGGCAGATAGGAACTGGAATTTAATGAAGCTTACATAAACAAATATAACCTTGGTCAGCCTTTAGAAAAAGTTAAAACCAGCTATTCCTTTTTTTCTAATTTGGAAGTTTAAAAACCAGAATACATTTGCCTGGTAAAATGATGCTAAAAATGGTGGCTGATACTCAGAAGGGAGATTTATCACCTTTTTTTCCTTTCTAGTCTGAAATGTGTGTTCTTTTGTAATGGTGCAGGGAAGACCATCTTTCTGCCAGTTAAGGCATGACGTTCACAGCATTATGGCACTTCAAAAGCAATAAAATAAATGTACATGTATTTTTTCCTGATTTTTTCCCTCTCTTGTTTAAATATAACGAAATAATGTATTCCACTACAGAAATGGGAATTTGTTACAAGCCTACTAGTGAATGAATTATACTGTGGAAGAAAATCCAAGCTTAGAAATAGAAGTAAGGTCTTTGCAACTCTCTCACTGTTCCCCCTACCAAGAAACTTTTTTACTTAGCAAAATCTAGAAGTCTAAGTGATACGTGTGCTGCAATAACTTTTACTAGTTCTGTATTTACCTATCATAACTAGACGTCAAGAAATGTTTAGACCAGAAATCTCTCCAAGTCAAGAAATAAAAAATTAAATAATTCCATAATCCTTAAAAAGTACTGTTGATGTAATAACCCCCTCTGGGGATTAATCACAGTAGCAAGACCTGTGATTAAGGTTTCTTAGTCCTTATCATTGTTGAATTCTCTTTTCAGTAGTTTATAACTTTGTCAGACTGTGATAATTTGGATTAAAAGTTTCAAAAAATATGAAAAGCACCTGTTTTTAGCTGAATATGTTTGGAAGCTTTAAAAAAATTAATCAGCACTTTTTAAAACTGGGTCAGGGAAAATATGTTTTTCTGCCAATATTAAAACTAAAATCTTATGTTTGTTTTATTCACAAGTTTTTGCCTGTTCTGCTTTTAACTGTGAATTCAGACAAGGACTTGAAGTTTGGCAGATAGATTGCCTGTTTGTCAGGGAAGTGCTGTCCTTGCACATAGCTACCTCCTTTGGCCAAACTATTGGTTTCTGAGAAATATTTATATGCTGTTTTTCCACCAAGAGTTATTTGAGATTCTAAAGACTTCAAACCCAGTGAGCAAACTGGGTGAGAAAGTGAGGCAAGCTGGGTCTGCTACAGCACAAGTGGCTGGGACGTGAAGCACAGCAGCAGGAGGAAAATGGACGTAGCCATAGTGGGATCAGAAACTTGGAGGTGGGTTTGTTGTTTGGCAATAGAAAAATCCTGGTAAAAAAGGGGAAGATGTGTGAACAGTACCTGGAATCAGTAGAGGAGCACTGGGTGTGGTATTTCATAGAATCATGGAATCACAGAATCATGGAATCATAGAATCACAGAATGGTTTGTGTTGGCAGGGAGCTTAAAGATCATTTCACTCCAACCTCCCAGGGGGCAAGGATACATTCCACTAGACCAAGCTGCTCCAAGCCTGTTTGCACAAGGACAACCTGTTACACCTGTAAGTCAGTGCCAGGGCACATATCCCTGCACCGGAATATGGCAGTTTATTTTGTCATATTTGTTATGAAAGGCCCTGGTACAATTTTGGCCTGAATAAATCATCACAATCCTCAAATGATATTCAGGCATGGTCCCAGTTTAAGTGTGTGTCAGGGATTATGTGCGAGGAGCATTTTGGGTGTAGGCCCCCCGGTTTGTGGTGATGGCAAAGGTGAACTGTTTTGAAATGAACCATACCATTCCATATGGGTTTAATTGTAAATGACATTGGAAAAAAAAACAAACAAACAAAAAAAAAACAACTCATTTATTCCCCTCCATCTGCACCCAGAGGATGAAAAACAGTGGCTACTGTCAGCTACTCTTTTACCTATACTTGTAGGCTCAATAGAGCAGAGCCAGAGATTTCTGCCAGGCTGGGAGAGAGTGCAGGAGGCAATGTGATGTTGTGTTGTTTTACAGTTCTTTTGAAAACTCAAGTTAATTAATGCTTCAGAAGTTACGTGCGAAAAAAGCAACCCACAGGAAAGGAATATTTGGCTGCAAAAGGGAGGTGATGTGGCAGGAGAGAATGGAGGAGGCTGTGCCAAGGCAGACTGGGATGGCTCTGACTGTCTCCCCTCTGGCTCATCTGAGGTCCTGTTCAGTTCAACATCTCCATAAATAACTTGGGCACAGGACTGGAAGGGCTACTAAGCAAGTTTGCAAGGGAAAACTGTGAAGAGCTGTTGATTCCCTTGAGGGCAGGGAGGCCCTGCAGAAAGACTTCAGCAAATTAGGGGACTGGGCAATCATGAACCACATGAAGTTCAAGAAGGGAAAGTGCTGGATTCTGTACCTGGGATGGGACAACCCTGGATGTATGGACAGACTGGGGAATGAGATGCTGGAAAGCAGTGCCATGGAAAGGGACCTGGAGTCAGCAGGGGAAGATGAGGGGCAGGCACTGATCTCTTCTCTGGGGTGACCAATGACAGAAGTCAAGGGATTGGACTGAAGTTGTGTTAGGGGAGATTTAGGCTGGATATTAGAAAAAGGTTCTTCCCCCAGAGGGTGGTTGGACACTGCAACATGTTCCCCAGGGAAGTGGCCACAGCACCAAGGCTGCCAGAGTTCAAGAAGCATTTGGATGATACCCTCAGGCACATGGTGTGACTCTGGTGGATGGTCCTGTGCAGAGCTAAGGGTTGGACTTGATGATCCTGATGGGTCCTTTCTGACTCAGCATGTTCTATGATTCTGTGATTTAGTCAGAGTTTCCCTAAGACAGCAGAGTTAAGCAAATTTTTGTGTTTTTGTGAGCTGCAGACCTGAGGAGATATCCTGAGGAGTCTAAAGGGACTCTCAAGGGTTGGACTTGATGATCTCAGAGGTCCTTTCCAACTCGGCTGATTCTATGATTCTATGATTCTGTGATTCTATGATTCTATAATTCTATGATTCTATGATTCTATGAGTGTTGGCCAGCAGCTCTTTTCCCTGGGAGCAGACCTGGGCCCAGGAAGCCCCCTGGGCTCCGTGTTTTTTGTTGGGACTGCTGTGATGACACAACTTTCTGGCTGAGCTTACTTCAGGCACTGAGTGAATGGACCACAAAACGGGTGGCCAACAAATAATGTTGGTACTGGTTACTAGCTGGCTTGGCTTCTTCTGCAAAGCCCTTCCCCAGTCTGGACATGGATCAACAATTGTGTACGCACATGTAAATAACATGGCTGGGAAGTGACCTGAAAAGGTCCCACCCTAAGAGTGGCTCTTGGCTCGTTATATAATCCCAGCAGATATTTCAATTAAGTTACAGGTTAATCTATTCCATGTATGCCCAAAGACAAAACGTTTTGCACTTTAGTGTGTGTGTTTGTCTTGTGGATAGTTTGTGACAAAATTCGCTATGGTCCCTACGAGCAGTGTAGAATCAAATAAAAGTTGACACAGGAGATGAAACAAGGAGGCAGGAGGAGAGATCTTGTTGCTTGCAGTGATGGGTGGAAATGAAAGGGTTTGGACAGCAGGTCTGTGCTTCAAGAGGAAAGACCTTACCTTTCCTACACTTTCCTTAGGTGTTTGTGAGGAAGCTAACGTTGCGGATAAGGCTGAAATATAAGCAAAAAATAGGAAATACTTTAATTTCTGATGATGACTGAACAGGTCTTCTCATTTCCAACAAAGTGGAAGGACATCAACACGGATACAGAAGGGTTTTGTGTATTGATAATACACATGAGCTAGAAGAGCCATGTTGCCTTGGGTTGCTTATACTTATCAATGGGGTTTACCTCTCCTCTGACAAAATGGGGACAGTGGTGTCATTCCCATCTGTTTTATCTATTTGGATTTTTAATTATAAATTATTAACTCAGCTCTTGGGTGCTTGACGTGTGTGCACATGCGCATGCCTGTGTGAACACATCTGACCATCTTTCGTATCAAATCAGAAATCAGAAAACTTCTGAATTATTTATGATTAAAGTACAGTAGCAATATTTTTAAAAATGTAGTTGTGCACAGAAAGGACTAGAGTGCCAGAAGTGACAGCAGAAGAATTAATGCTTTCTCCAGGCCCTTTTTATCTTAGAAATGATTGACAAAGTAATTTTCTTCTTGTACTTTAATAAAAGTGTATGCATTATACACACCAACAAATCCTCACCGGGCCAATTACACATCATATGACTTATCTTGTCACAGCTCCTAATATCCAAACAATAAATTAAAAGGTATGCTTTATATAAAGATTTGCATATAAGGATGTTTTCCAGTCCCCAGACTCAATTGTCTTATGAACACTACAACATACAAGAAAAAGAAACAAGCTGGCTAGGATTTGCGACTAATAAATCCTGCCTGGTGGAACAAACTGCATCTGTATGACTTACAAGAGTGTGCTGTATAAGTAACATTTGTTTTACATATTGAAATTATATTGGGAGATGAAATACTGAACAAATATTGAAGTGCTTCCTTTCACACAAGGTATTCCGCACACATGCAAAGACATATTAGCTATATATATGCAACATAATATTTGATACCTATTTGTGCCACTCTCCAATGTAAAGGGACCTCTCTATAAATGAGGATCTCACTTGTTTTTTCATTTCCAAGTAAGGATTTTAGTGGGAGGTGGAAATGCCAAAATTTACTTGCATCCTGGTGGTACCTGCTGGGCTTTTAGAAAGCTTTGATTACATCTGAATTTATGGTTTCTAAGAATGTTTCTGCTCTAACAGCACAGCCATGGTGCTGGATTTTCCTCAGTGAGGGCTATCAGCTTGGTTTGTCCTAAACAAAACTGTTTAATAACATGGAGGCAAAAAAGGCAGCATTCATCTTCGTTATCACTGTCCTAAACACATTCATTTACGGCACCTAATGCAACATGTGCAGGATTCCTCCCATTTTCTGCAGTGGGGTGAGCCATGCAGTGCAGAGAGCAACTCCTTTGAAGGTGTGACCTCCCCATGGACACGAAGAGGGGATGGATTAGGTCATGGTTCTGCACCTCTGCAGGTTTGGGTATTACAAGTTTGGGTATTACCTGAGGGAAAAAAAAGCTGTTCAAAATAATGCAGCTGAGATGGTTGTGCTGGAGGTAAATGGGGAAAAAAATGTGGCATCTGAAATATAGTGTTTCCCATTCTTGTCTTTGGCAGTGAATCAGCCTGCTCTTCCCCTCCTGAGCTCTTGGTGAAGCTGCAGTTTAGTTCTTTGTGAGGCTGTGAATGAAATTAACCACTATTTTGCACTCCTGTTGGTCAGATAGTTGCCCAAAGGTCACTAAATTGTGAAGCAGGTTTTTAGCATATGCATGATATAATTTTGGAAGTGTGCACCCATTTGCAATTGAAGAGTGCTTAGACTTTGCTGAGGGAACAGACATTTTATAGTACCTAGAAGCCCAGCTATCATGCCCCATTCCATATACACCAACAATCATCATAGAAGGCTGACCACAACAGATTAGTCTTCTTATTCTTGCCCATTTAATTGATCCAGTCTACTAGTTCAGACCAAAAATGGGTTTAAATTACTATGCCTTGCAGTTGTAGACTAGTAAGACGCATTCTTCTGGGTGTAAATATTTTATTTAAACTACTGCTTTCACAGAAACGAAACTAGGCCCTAAACATTTCAGTGCAGAAGGACCTAGAAATAATTAGGTGAAATTAATTGCTCTGACCTGGACTCTTAGTTGCTCAACATTTTGTTGTTTTCTCAAAACTGCAACAGGTACAGGCTGAGCCTGAGTGATACCTGTCAGACTTCATCTTTCATGATGCATGGATCAGTATTGCTTGATTCCCATTATCACAGAGCTGGCAAAGGGAAATTTGGCCAACTAATACATCTTCTCCAGGGTGCAAAGGAATATGTGGTGCTGTTGTTTAAAGAAGAAACAAATGGTTAGTTTTTGCTTTATGTACCATTAACGAGAAGAAAAAATGGAAAGGAAAAATGGCAGCAAAACATAGTCTTTTTGCAAGCATTTAAAAAAAAAACACCAATCCTTGAAGCTTAAGTTAAGAGATGAGTTTGACATGTCTCTGATTCTTGTCAGTAGAGAGTTAGAAATTCCTTCAAAGGATGAATCTGCACAGCAGCTGCTTTGAGATACTCTTCAGAAAAGCCAGTTCTTCTCCAGCATCAATAGTGAGAGGCTCAGGTCACCAGCCTTGTAGCTTGGGCAACTCCAGCAAATTTTCTGACTTCTTGCCAGGTGAATATCACCAAAGACTGCCAGTGTTTAAGGCCAGGCTTAAGAGGAGCTACAGGCCTACATTTCCTATTTGTAAAGACAGCCAGTGTATCAGTACAACAACCCACGTCAGATCACACAGGCACTAATTTCTGACATGTTAACTTCCAGCTTCCAACTGAGGGTGATGAATAAAGTGTGTTGCTAACCCTGCAGTGTGTCACTTTCCTATTGCACCATTGACTTCTACAAGCAGCCAGCTTGTAGAAGCACAGCCTGTTACGAGGGGTGAAATCTCATTCTATTGTGCTTGGAAAGGATAATGTATTTTTGTTTATCGTGAAAACAAACACCGTAGAGTTTATGATGGTTTTTGCACTTCATTTTCTTGCTTTTAAGGTTTGGTATTGTTAACCAAGTTTCCTAAGGAAACAAGACTTAATTTTCCTGCTTTTAAGGTTTGATATTTTTAGCCAAGTTTCCTAAGGAAAAAAGACTTATGCCATCATGCTCTCTGTTAGGTGCCTCCTTATATTTTCTGAACCTTGGGGCCAATTTCAGCTTTATTTGGAAAAGGAAAAAATGTTTCAAAGATATTACATTCCTATAGATTTTGAGAAAATCAACAGCTTGGTAGATGTATATATATCATTTTTCCAGCTGAAGTCATGTCAAGGACCACTCAACCCTTACTTATTCCATTTGGCAGTGGCCGACTGACCAGTCCCTGTGCAAAAGTGCTGAACTAATCACAGCACAAGTCATCTTCTACCTGCCTAGAAGACAAGCAAAGTGGAAAAAGAGGTTCTGAAGGTGGCTTTGGGAAACTGAGAGGGATTTTGTGACATAAGAAATCGTGGGGAGTTGTGGTAGTGATATATTTTAGAAGATGAGTAGGAACTGCAATATTCTGATGAGAGGGATTTTGGAAATGAGTAACAGTGAAATTCATTATTCAACGAACAATTTCTCCTCATCCTTCTATGTTTTGTAGTGTATAACTGATTGAAGATATGATAAATATCCTGATGGCTTAAAAATGGGATAGGGAGGACAACCATTGAAATATAATGAAATGCAAAATTCTAACGCCTATGTGCTTGTAAGACTTTAAAACTGTGCTGCAAACAAATTCATACAATGATCCAATGATCTACTAGTCTATCATCTTTTCATGAGCCATAGATGAAATTAATTACCCAATGATCCATATGGAAAATATTTCCTATTAGGTTTTTCTTATTCTTTAGCCTCCAGTAATGATCTCCAATGAGTTTTCTACCAGTGACCTGTTAGGATCAGAGGAACAGCAGCACAGAACATGCTAAATTATCAGTCTGTTCCAGTATTCACACTCCAAAAGCCATCATAATGAGATCTGTCTAGGGAGAATACAGCTTATCTCCTAATGAATAACTGTAACAACCAGACCTTTGGGGAGATTCCTTCTTAACCCCAAACAGGCAGGGATATGCTTGGGCCCTGCAGCAAGAGGGCTTATGTCCATAATATATCTATATTTCAGTCATTTAGCTATGGACAGTCTTATTAATAATATAAATGCAATAACTCAATGTTGGGTTTTAAAAAAGGAGACGACAGTGTAGAAAAGAAATTGTTACTGCTCAGTAAGCACAAGGGTGGAAAAAATGGAGTTTGCAGATGTGACAAAAACACCAGCATCTAATAAAACTGCGTTTATTAGCTTCATTTGCCACATATAGCGCAAATATTTAACTTGAATGAGGCATGAATTAGTAAAAAAATATGTGCTGTGCCATTTAAAGTGCTATACTTGAATAAAATAATGTATATCTTTTCATATGCAGTCCTTGAAGTCACACTACATACATCTTTAATTTCTTCAATTAAGGAAAAAAAAGAGCAAATGGAGTTAGATTTTAATTATTCATAGTTCATTTGAGAAAAATCTTTGTAAATGAGAGGAAGGAGAGTTGTGCTATCTATCACAATGAGAAAAAGAAGAGATAGAAAATTCACTCCATGAACTATTTGACAATACTGAAGCTTCTACCTTCATTAAGTACTGCAGCCTGATGTGTAAAGCAAGAAGCATCACAGGAAGAGCTATTTAGGAGGCCACATCATGGAGACTGCACCCCAAAATACCGAACTGCTGGTTGACAAGTAACCACAGTGCACATTTGCTGCAGTCCTACTGAGTTTGTGCAGGCATGTTGTTGAAGCTTATTTATGCAAAGGTGGGAATATATGGAACAGCCGTACTGGGTCAAACTTATGGTCCATTCAGGCCAGCTTTGTCTTTGGCAAGGGCCTGAGCCAGCTGAGTCAATGAACATGTGGGAACACTGTAGGAGATGTGTCCAAGGAAGTCAATAATCATCATCAGAGTTTGACTTGAACCTTGGAAAATTCATTCCCTCCAGCATACTTGTTCAAGTTGTTGTTAACAGGAGGAATATTTTTGTTGTCAGTAAGAAAGCTGGTTCCTCTTTGGGTTTTGCTGGGCTATTGATCTTATGACTGATTTGCTGTAGGGAGTTGCACAGTCTTATCATGCACTGGATGAAAAATGATTACTTTCTATCAGCTTTGAATTGATTATCTTTCATTTTCATTGAATGTCTCCTTGGCAAAGGAGAACAGAGCCAGCAATCTGCCTTTTTGAGCAATTCATTATTTTATTCACTTTTGTATAGGCTTTCTAATTTGCAAAGTCAACAATCCCACTCTTTTCTTTCTGATTTTACGTAACTTACCTCTGTGCTCTTAATGATTTTCAACTTGCTTCTGAACATGCAATTTTTAATAACTTCTTGAGATAACAGGGTCTGGTTTGGATACAAGATTATAATGGCACATCATTATTTCATATACTGGTATTATGATTTTTCTTGTTATTAAATTGCATTTCCTTGTTTAATTACAAGTGCAGTCTTTGTTACGTGGTCAAAATTGCAACTGATCTCTTCCCTAACATATTTTAAGGCAATTTATACTATATGTGCAACTTAATTTCTTTTTGGTTTGATGCATATTACTTTCCATTTTCCCATGGTGAACTTTATTTGCTATTGTGTTCATTAAACTAAGACCTATATAAGCTAAATTTCTTTCAGAATCTCTGAAATGGTTCCAAGACCCCAGTTATGTAAATAATATATTGTCATTTTCAAACTGAGATGCTTCTCTGTTCATCTTCCTGCTCCAGGTGTTAACAGGTATGTTAAATAATGCCAGTGCCAATGTAAAATCTCAAGGCATCTGCTGTTAAATTTTTAAATTGGCCATTAATTCTTACTTTATCTTCTATGTCTTAGCCATTTCTTAATTCACACTGTCTGGATGACTTTCCAAGTTCAGGAGTACCATGTTGTTAGCAACCCTGTCAAAAACTTTGTGTAATCAAAGGAATATTTTCTTCTTTACCTGCTAATTTATCAACACATTCAAAGAATATTAATAGAGAGGTGAGGCACAGTTTTTCTCTGCAGAATTTATGCTAATTAGATATTGTCTTATCTTGATTTGTAAAGAAGCATGTTATTCTATATGCAATGATTATTTAAAAAAATCGTTCAAGATGATAACACTTTTACTGGTGTATAATTCCAGCCTTTTCTAAAGTAAAGGCACAGTGTCTGCAGTCCCAAAAAGGTGTAATAGAGTAGCTATCTTGAAAAAAAAGTTGTATGTTTTGTTATCATCTCAGCTACTTTATTTCTAAAATCCTTGGAAGATTTGAACTATGACCTTCTTTGCCCAGGAAGTCAATCAGTACAAAAAGAAAACCAGTACGAAAAAAGGGGTTTACAACACTGGTTCCCAAAAAGCAAAATGCACCTAAAATAAAGCTGAGGCCTCAAGCAAGCACAAGTCAACAAAATGATGAGATAAATGCGGTCATTTCTCTGATGCTTCCAGAGCATCAGCCACCTTTATAAAGGGTGTTTGTAGCATCTCTTGTGGGAGTGCCTGGGAATGACAGCTGGTGCAAAATGCACAGGTCCACTTAGCAACCGACACCTTTGAGCTGGAGCACATGCACTGCTGCTCTGCAGACTGCCAACCCTGCCTACCCACTGCCACAGAGAGCGCAGAAAGCGGGTGGTACTAACTGGTTTCCTTGGGACAATATTTTCTCCTCGCCTTCCCTGAACCAGGCAGCTGAGGCTAGTGATGAAATTCCATCTGGACTTTACCTCTTGAGATGCAATGGAGCATCCTACTGGCTGGGTTTTGCCAAAAATACTCTGATCTTGTCTTCGTCTTGGATTTTCTATTCTCCTTGCCCTTCTGCTTTGGTCTTTGTCCTGAGGAGGCCAAAGAGCAAAAGTTGTAGTTGCTGTGAACGGTATTTTTTAGGAACGTTTTAAGATGACCTACTGGACCCCGATATTTGGTCTAATCAAATGAATTTTTGTTGAATTACTTTTAAATCTTTCTTTCTGTATTTTAATTAATGTATGTGGTGCCTAGAGCAAAGGAGGCCAGGCCCTTCCAATTAAATGAAAATTAATAGTAATAAAAAGATACAGAAGAAGACAGGAATTAAATCAGAACCATAAGGATTGAAATATATCACATTCTTCTTGGCTTTTTCTTACCATATGTAGGAGTGTGAAGGCCATGCCCAACTTAAAATATATTCTGAAACTCTATCAGTTTTCTACTAATAGAAAATCGCAGAGCTGCCGAACTCTCTGGTGGTCCCATGGCCACATTAAACTAGGTAATTATGACTCTCTCCAGCTGAGCTAGACACTAGAAGAAAGGTACAGCTGTATTTTAAATTTGCTATATTGTGATTATTTTCTTGGAGTTTTGTTTTATTTCCCTGATGACTTCTTTTTTTTTTTGACAGAAGTTATGTTGTTTTCAATCCAGAGATGACCCTCATGTGTCTGAGAAGAGCCTCTCTGCCATGAGCAGATCATTTTGTATGAATAAGAACATCTATTACAAGCACTTAATTGTCTTATTGGATCCTAAATGTATTGAAGCAACAGTTGTTCCTGTTTTGAAGAGACTTGAATTAAAGTAGTGGCATAAAAGACTATATAATAATAGAAAACCTTCTGTATGAAGAGCGTGTGCCAGGGGATTATTTCTCCCCTTTACACAGACTTTGACTTGCACAGACATGCAAACACATAAATGAGCACTCACCCTGTCATAAACTATTGGCAATGAGATGCTGAAAAAGACACGAATAAAAATTAGTAACGTCACAAAAAACAACATAAGGTTTTCAGAACAACATACTGTGACAATTGTTTCTCAGTAATGTAGTAAGTCTTCATGCCCTAAAGTAAAAGGAAATCTTCATTTTTAAATCAGTGCAGTAGAAGTTTTGCATATCTTAAGTAAAAGACAGTGGTGACAGGAGTTTCAAAACAGTAACTTATTTTTAAAGTGGTCATATCTCACTGCCTGAAAAAAAATCTGTTTTTAGGAATATAGATACAACTTTTTTTTCAGATTTGCTGAAAGTATCACACAAAGTGAAGTGTGTGTTTACATGTGGCCGTGTGTTTTCCAGAAAAAGGTACAGTGGATCTGTGTCGCGGAAGATTATATTTTTTGGCGAAGAACATAAATCTCCAATCAGTTCCTCTCAAAGCAATGTTCCTCCAGAGTATGACACTGAACGCAGCACATACTGCAGCCTGAGAAGCTGAAGTTGGGGACTGCCTGGGGCAGAGGCAGATGCAATAGGAGTTGTTTGTACGTTCTCCATACTCTAACTGATATTGCAGCTATTTGGTATCAGACTTATGTAACTCCATCACAGATTGGGAAAACAAAACACGGGGATAATAACATACTTTTGGTCTCCTTTGTATGTTTTCTCAGGGCACACCCCTGAATTTCTTCTGCTTTACTTACGTCCTCTTTCTTTCTTCACAGGCTTCCTAAAGTCCTTTTATGCTGTCTTAGCAAGACAAACATGGGATTTTCTGTCTCTGTGGCTCTTGTCATTTAAAGCATTCTTCCTATATCTCTTTGTCTTCTTGTTGCTTCATGTAATTGTAAAAATATGTATTTTCTTCAGGCTCTGAAAAGCCCATTGTTCAGCCACCCAGGACAACTTAACAACCAGCCTGGACAAATGTAATTTAATTACTTCCTCCTCACTGGCTAAGGTGCTGAACTATGTTTAAAGATCTTGTGCGTTCTCCAACCTCATTCTGAAAAGAAAACTAGCTTCTACCTCAGTTTCTTTTAAGTGCTGCTTAACAGCAGGAAAAAAAAGGATGGCTTTGTTCAACCAAACCAATCATTTCCTCAGCTCCTACCTCTGGCTTGTTCACCCAGTGTTTCTCCTTAGCAAAGTATTGACAGCGCTGACGTGTTGCAGAAGAACCATGAAGATTCCAATTTTTTTAGCCAGGAAGCAAAAGATACTTTATTTATTTATTTTACTGATATTTTCTCTGGGAAAATCGCCTGAAAAGAACATACCTGTTTTTTTAATTGATCTTTCATTCTCTTCCAAAATGCAGATTGCTTTTGCAGCTTCATTTAACTCTACAACAGGTTTAAAAACATCACTTCCTTCTGTCCCTCTTCTCCATTTGTGATGGCTGAGGGGTCTGGCCTAGAGTTTCAAGGTCTAGTCAGAGGAAGCTGATGACCACATTACTTTGTCCCTGCCAGATCCACTAAGGACCTAGAGGTTTTCCTCTTCCAGTTCCTGGTCTCTCTATAAGGAAGGCAACAGTTACAGGGTAATTATTCCTAAATTTTGGACTTAACATTGTTTGACAATCAGTTTGACAGCTTCTTGAGTAAAACATATTCCTGAAACGAAACTTAAATGAAACTTAAACTGTGGTGACCACTTTATTTCCAGAAGCTGCAAGGCAACTTGTCTGGTCAATTATTGTCAAGATGGGAAAATGGTATTTGCAAAATTCCGATTCCCTGATTCTACTACCCAGAATGGAAACTATATCTAAAAGGAAAAATAGCTTAGAGGTTACAGGGTCTGCCTTGGACTTTTCAGAGGAGAAATGGCTTTCCCTGTCTGTAATGTCCTCTGTAGCCTCGGTCAGACCCTTGGGCTTTGTCAACCCCCGAGCACACAGAGACAATTACACTCAAACTGGTACAGTTTGTAGCTACCGTGAGTAAGCTATCTCACACTGTGATCAGATTCAGCTGCAATTTAAGAGCACAGATCAGTCTCTCAGCCTGGGTTTGGAGGTGCATTTAAAATCAACCTTCCTGAAATCAGTGGCATTTAGTCTACCAAATGACTTGGGCTTGCTGGCTAGCTCCAGGCAGCTGGAGAAATGTGCTCTGCAGTGATCCTGGTCCTCCACCCCCACACATTTGGGATCTGGATAGGGTATGCCATAGCCCCTTCCAGCCTCCAGACTGGGATTTCCTTTATGGTGATAGCAGAGGGAGCAAGGGGCAGTGGCAATGGGACCATGCAGTGTGCTTCCTAAACTGCCAGACTCACCTGCTCAGGCACGGGTCCCATTGACTGCTGTAAAAGGGGGATGCTAACACTGGCTTCTCAGCCTCACAGCTGTATGGGGAGGAAAAATCCATTAAAGTTTGTGATATGCTGATATACTATGGATCTGGGAGCCACAGAAGTACCTAAGATAGACAGTTAATTGTTACAATTCTGGCAGTATGTGCCATGATGAGGCACACTGCGAGCTGTGAGAAAACTCTTTTTTTTTAATAGATGATTTACTAAAGCTATTCAGAATATACAACTTTATTGTTTGGTGTATTCCAGAAGCCTAGAGGCCCAAACTGAGAGTGAGAGCCCGTTGAGCTTCATGCTGTCCAAAATGATATTAAGAGATGTTCACACACTGCCCTGATGAGCTGAGTATAATAGCTGAGAACTGAGAATGTTTTGTCATTGTAGTTTCATTGATGAGATGAGATGCAGGAATATGAAGTCTAAGTCCCAAGGTCACAGAGAAAGACTCAGCACAGCTACAACCTGTATCCACTGCTGTGCAGATCTGTGGTCAGGCACAAGACTTTACTCTCAGTACTTTTTTTTTTTTTTTTTTTTTTTTAAGTGCAAATAAATAAGTTCTGAATACTAATGCTCCCAACTGTTGCCAAAAGTATGCATAATCAATGACTATTTTCCACTGCATTTTAATGGTTCTTTTGCCGGGAGCATCTGTAGTGTGTGATGTGTCAAAAAACATTAGAGGAGCCTGTGGTCATGCCATGATGATCTCATGAAGTTGCTACATCTATATGGCAAACTGAACAGTGGTAGGGCCTTTGGCTATAGATATGGCATGATAGTACTAGTTCTTTAATATAGGGTGGCTGCATCCAGCATGCTCACTGGGAATGGACCATAGCCAATTCTAAGTCCTAAACTATGTCTGCAAGTTTTTTTTGGTAAAAGCATGCTATGCATTGCTCAAACTATTTAACAGTTCAACCAGTTGGGCTTCCTGGCACGGTACAATTTAGAAGTAGAGATGCAGCCAGTAGACTGAGTTTGGTTATCCTGAATATCAATTCTTTTTGTCCCATGCACACACCACCCTCAGACAGCTCCTGTTGTGTTTCTGTACTTTAAATCAAGATAATGGCTGAAGGAGTGAATGCTGAGATTCATCCATATTCTCCAGGAGGCTTTGAAAAGCCAACTCAATTCTTAGGATAGAAAAGACAATCTAAAGAGAAAGAATATGAGATAATTTCAGACCTTCAGCACTGTGATTGCTTCAAGCGGTGCAAAATTATAATGAAAAACTACATATTTTTTGTGCTCACATTCAGGCATAGGTATGAGAAAGTATCTAGCAGATGGAACAAGAAGCTTAGTGCTAGTCAGTAAAAAATGTAACATTTCATAGCTTTCTTGTAATAGCCGTCTTTTTTGAAACTGAAATGCAACATCTAAATGTCAGGCTACTCTGAGTATCTTCAAATCTCTTTCTGATTTTTTGTATGTATTATTGTTCACTATATTGCATTTTTTTTTTGTTTGTTTCCACTTGCTGTGATACCATGGCATTTGATTGTTTTCTGGCCAAGAGGCCAAAAAGCTCAATTCATTGTCAGATGTCTCACTGTCCATGTATTTGCCACTGATACACCATGGATGATTGATGTAGACAATGACCCACCTTGGATGCAATAGGAACTTGTAACCCCCACTAAGAACTCATTCTCCACCTGGTTTGGGGCCAGAAGCATAAATCTCTTTTCATGTTCTTCATTCTGAATCTTTGACCCAATGCCTTAGTAAATCTTTGGGGTTTTTTGTGGGTTAGCTTGTGGGGTTTTTTCCCTTCCAGTTTTATTGTCAGGGGACCTCTTTTAATATATTTCTTTCACAGATGAAAGAAAAGAGCTCCATATTTATTTTTATGAGGTTTTTCCTCTTCAATTTTTCAGCAGTGTCTAGTACCTTTATATATAAAGCAGCACAGCACTCCCCTCCCTCTACCCTTCTTAAAGGAAAAGTAAATGGTTATTCTTTCCTTCTACCTGATGTATGCCTTCAAAATACTATAAAGATATGACACCGATGGAGTATCTAAATTATAAAGCAGGAGTTCTTTTATATTACCGTGAATAACAACTGGAAATCCAGTTCTTTATAATAAGTTATTTATTCTCCATTTTGAGGTTTTATCCACACCCCAGGAGGTGGCCATGTATTTTTCAACAGGTGCTGCATCAAGATTGCTATGATACTCTCAAACCATATTAGATTGAATCCAGTGGAAAGAAATGAATTTGAGAGCAAGACTTACAGGCTGATGAAAAACGAAAATCTTTTCTCTTGTTGAATGCAAAATTTTCTATTAGGTTCATAGCTGTTATCAACATCTACCTCATGTAAATACATATTTATGATCTAATACACAGCACTGATGGTGTGTCTGGGAGAACATATCTATGTGGTGTACTCTGGCCAGAAAATCTACAGAAGCTTTCCAAGTCTTCTGAAAACTGTAACAATAGAGTTTTAAAGGGACAAAGGTGGTGGGCAGGAGGAGACATTGCAGTAGGATCACCACACACCATGGTTATTTGCTTGCTTTTAAGGAAAAATAAGCACATCTGTTTTTGATTCATGACAAGAAGTCAGGAGGGAGAGAGGCATGGAAAAGAAATTATGCTCTATAGAGGAGAGAGGGCATGTTATGCTGGAGGAAAATTTTTTCTAGATTGAGTGGTCATCAATTTCCAGCAAATGCAGTGCCTCTAAACCATGATGTTGTATTAAAAAAGAGGAAGTATGTGATTTTCAAACAGTCTCCAGTGACGTGGTAAAGTTTCTGTCTATGGCTCATACAACCTGACTTACCAAAAAGTACAGAAACACTTCATACTCTTCAGCACTCTTTCCCTTTCAAACCTGGGAAAAGCTTTTGTCCTCATCACTGCAGATGAAGCGTGCAGACAGAAGTGACTATTTCCATGCAGTGACTTCAGATGGGGTCTCTGATGCTTCTTACCCTGTGTCCCTCATCCATGTGCCTCTCGAGGTCTCAGTTATCTCCTTCTTTTGAAGTATCTCTTTCTCATACAGCCATAACATGACCTGCAGAAGAGAATAACCTCTTAGAAGACAAATCCTTTTTTTTTTTTTTTTTTCAAATAAAGCTTCAGCCAAGAACATTTATGCTTCTATCGAGAAAAGACGAAACTATGTCTATTTCTGAGCCTGCTAGGGCTGGGCATATGCACAAAGAAATTTACTGCAGTAAGAGACACAGAAAAGACAATTGCAAAATGAAATTTCTAGGACCTACCTCTCATCAATACAGTTAGATTTTCTTATCTTCTTTTATAATTTGCTGCTTTTTATACACACATGTATCCACATACATATAAAATATGAAATACATGATCTAATTTTGATTTTAAGTTTGTAAGTGCAGATGGCTCTGTTTCACAACAGCTAGGATCACAAGAATGATAATAGCAAAAGCCTTATGTCTCTGTCTTTTTGACAGAGAACAGGAACTGCTTACCTCTTTCCCAGCAAATTCCTCAAACTGTATTGAACAGTTGGGGCAGATTTGCAGATTAAGGCTCTGAATTTATGCATCTATAGGCACGTGCCTATAAATACTAGGCCCCCTATGGATACTGGGCCACTTTATATTCAAAAGAGAGGTAATAAATGGAGTCTATGCAGCCTACAGAAGTATTAAGATGGCCAGAAGCTAGAATTGTGATACAGTTGTCTATGCAGTCATCCAGTGACATCTGAAATGGCCCAGGGTATTTTGCTTGCACAGGAAGGCTCTGAGGTTGCTTTGAGTCTTGTGCCAGCCTGATAAGGCCATCTTATACAGCATTAAATGCCTTTCTATGCATGTTCAGCTGCTTAAGCATAGGTGTCTGGTGTCATCTCAGGTGTGGTGGGTTACCTTAAGCTCCTCTTTCCTATCATCAGTCTTATGATGTGAGGGTCCTGACCAACTTAGACTATTACAAGGAGCTCTCTGAGAAATAAGGAACACAGCAGCTTCCCCACCCTTCTCCTAGGAGCTGCATTTAAGTAGTCCATGCTTGACCTGTATTGACCTATATGATGATGAGCAGCAGTGTCTGTGACTGGCCATGCAACCTGTTGACTCAGCCCCTGCCCCTGTCCCAGATCTACCTCATCACTGTGGTCTCATCTGGCTTCTTAACTAACGCTGGCTGCCATTGCTGGATCTGCTGTGCTCTCATTGCTGGGGTATCATGGGGCTACCTGCCCTTTTCTTTGTGCTGCTGCCATCCTTGCTCCCATCTCCCTTTCACTTGTGGAACAGCATCAGCCCTTGCTGTTCTCTGGTGCGTGTGATTTATTGAATCCTTGGGGCATCTCAGATGTCAGCTTGGTTGAAACCCCACCTACTCTGGGATCTCTAGGTGCCATTGTCTGTACTGACTTAAGGGGAAATTCTGTGCCCCTCTGAAGCTGCAGCTGGAGGTATTAACCCCTTGGGCATCTTAAATGGGAGTGGAAACTTGTTATGGGTAACTGAAAGAACCTACAGTGCTGGCTGACGACGAGAGGATGAAGTTATTCTGGTTTGTCCCTAAAATTGGGCAGGCAAGGTCAAATGTAGGGAATGACTGAAAGCTGACAAACAGCAGAAGCTTAGAAGCGACTTTTTCAGAATAAACCAAGTGAACATTTTTGAGAGGCCTTTAAAATTAATTACAATCTTTTCTTCTCTTGCAACAAATCTAGGAGATATGCTGAAACTTTACATAAATGTTAGTCAGAATCAGCTTTTTCTTTGGGTCAAGGAATCTTTTTCCCTACTTATCTGAAATGTGCACAGTAATAAAATGTAGGATTAATGTGTCTTAATGAAACTTCAGGCATACATATTTATGCATAGATTTTAGCATAATGATATACAAAAGAAAATTTCTAGTGAAATAATAATTAAAAAAGCAGCTAATCTTTGCATTGTTTTTCTTTCTATTTCACTTTTCTTTTCTCTCACTTTTGTTCTGTAACTCAGGGCACTTATCCAGCAATTATTTAAGCCTCATGCCTATTAATGTCATTGAGGCTACTCGTATGAGTAAAATTAAGTGAATACCTAAGTGCTCTTCAGGACTGAGTCTTCTGTAGCCCAGACTCCCAGTAGGCATGAATATTTGTTTTGATTCTGAGCATCTGCTCGACTTGGCCACAGCATCACCCACAGTATTTGTGGGAAAGGTATTTCCTTTGCTAAAGCGCTTGGGGAAAAGTAATACCTTTTGAAGGGCTCTGAGTCTGTTTTGGTTTTGACAGCTGAACAGGTATGCAAATATCTCCTGAATGGCCATACACTTAGAGCTTGCCTGGTTATGAACAGTGGGCTTCAAACATGGAGCAGTGTTTGAGGCAGTAACGTACATCTGCTTTACCATGCATTGCAGCCTCATCGAGCATCCAAAAGAGGTTGAAGGGGTGGGATAAAATATGCCTGAGTATTCCTGAGTACTAACTTTATAGGAGAGTGGCAGGGTGTTAAAATCCAGCCGTTCTTTGTAGGATCTGAAACCCAACATTAACTTTTTCTCTATCCGTGCTAGGAATTGTGGATACCTCCAAAATACTGTTCTGTTACAGGTCCTAAAGATTCTTTTTACCCCTATACCCTGTGTCCTTTCAAGCACTTTTTGAACTCTCCCAGGCCTTTTTGGATACTAGAAAGCTATGAAGAAAAAGCCCAGGAGGAGTCAGCTGTGCAATGCTGGAAAATCCAATAAAGTCAAGAGGGACCACCAAACAGTAAAATACAGACACAGTTTCTACATAGGTCTGCCCTATGAAGCAGCAAACTGAGAGTGAAGAAAGCAAAGGATATGAATTGCAGGTGGGCACTTGTGATGAACAGTGCATTGGACAGGTAAAAATCAAAGTAAAATTCAGTTAGGGCTTGGCAATTCCCCTTTCCTCCTTAATGTAAACACCTAGATCTACATGCAATAAAGATAATCACATAGAAAGGTGTCTGCTATTCACTAGTGGTTGTTTTTTTTTTTCCTAATTAAATTTTTTTAAAAAGTTAAAGCCATTCAGTCAGGAAACAGTGTCAAGTGATGTAAGTGCCCTTCAAATCCTCTGAGAAAAGAATTGCAAGTAATGAAGGAGCTAAATCAGCTTCCTCCATCTAGGGGATCTTTTTTCCACAGATGTGACTTAGGGAATATTTGCCAATAATGGATGTGCTTGTAGGAATCAGGACTCCTTTGCCTGCTGTTAGGAGCAATACTTGAGAAACACAAGAGTGACTAAATCATAAGGATCCTGTTTTCAACTTGTGGTCAAAGCTGTGTCCCACGTGCTTTGCAAGTGGGAGATGATTTACCAGATGAGTCCAAAAAATAATTCTGAAAACTAGTGCAAGGTTTTTCAAGAATGTTGCTTTGCATTTTATCCAAAGCTCTTTTCAGAAGGCAGGAAAGTACAGTGATAGACTTAGCTGTGCTGTTACACTGAGGCTGTCAGGGTTTAAGCATCACTATAATGTATCATGAAGAACACTCTACCACTTGCATTGGAAATGTGTCAAAGCTCTTTCTTTCTCTCCTTTTTTTTTTTTTTTTCCCTTAAGCTGCAGAAGACAGGAGCATTTGTAAGCCACAAAGCACAAAAGGCAAAACAGAAGCATTTTTATTATTATAATTGAGAATTTGAAAGAGAGGAGTTAAGTGCTTGTACCTAATTGTACTGCAATTACCCTGTTTAATCCAGCAACAGTCTTCTTTCAAGCCTCCTCACTATACCTGTGTAGAAGAATCTCATTTCACCACTTACGATGGCTTGTCACTTTGGATATTAAGCACAATAAAGCTTCTCATTTTCTCTGCCTCAATTTTCCATAGGGATCATTAGAAAGATAAAGACAGACAATGCAGAATGTGACCTCATTAATGAGACTGTACCAAGAATGAATGGGAGTCAATGTCTGCAGTATCTATAAACAAATAAGACACAAGTTATTACTGTCTGATTGTTTACTATACCTTCAT
The DNA here is from genome assembly GCF_003031625.1 of Empidonax traillii. Taxonomy (NCBI): domain Eukaryota; kingdom Metazoa; phylum Chordata; class Aves; order Passeriformes; family Tyrannidae; genus Empidonax; species Empidonax traillii. Next base: position 453,901 of record NW_020955736.1, on the reverse strand, counting down.
TGCTCATGTGTTCGTTGCTACTGATGTAAGAAAGCTCTTCATGGGTGTCTCTTCTTAAAACCCTGGCAGAGTGAGGTGCTGTTACTCCTGTTTTATAGATGGACAAATGAAGTTCAGAAAGTTTATGTCTGGTCTTTCAAGGATATTGCCTTCCATTTAAGTCTGCAGAAACAAGGTGCCCATGTTGCTCTGTGGATCTGAGCCCATAGCCATGTGCAAACTGAGTTCCAAGGAAGTCTGTTCTGTAATCCTGTGATGCTTATAGAAGATCTGGTTTTCCCTCTCTATCTGAACAACACAGTCCTCCTTACTCTCTTATATCTGTCATCTGTTTAGGAGTACTTGATATGATCTGCCCTTTTATCACTTTCTCCTGTATGTGAAGAATATAACCATATTTCATGGTTCCACTGATGCCCCAGTCATGTTCTGGCTCCCTTCTCCCCTGGGCTGTGCAATGTCCTCACTCACCCCCTCTCCCAGCAGCTGCTCCAAGGGACTCTGGAGTACTTTGCTGCCTTTATCACAATACAGGCTACTGTCTGTCTCTCATTTCAAATGATTCAAATTATTCTGGTCTCTCAAGTTCATGGAGCAACTTGAGGTATAAATTGGGTTTTCTGCTACTCCACTGAGTGATTTAGACTTTTTGTTCTTAGTTGTTAGATAATGCTCCGTTTGAGCCTGATGAGATAAACTGTGTTGTTCTTCAGCACTCTACTCTGGCTCCTGTGCTCTTTAGCATTCATGTGCTGGGATACCACTTCCCTGTCTTATAAAAGTTTGATATCACCTAAGTGCTCCTCCCAGCTCAGAAGGCAGTTAGGTCCTCTGTGGTTTTGCTATGCTGATATATCCAGGCAGTGTCATCTTTACAGCTCTTCGATGTGCAACTGGACGTATGAGGCTGCACATTTGAAAACTGCCTTAAGCTCAACTCCCACAAAGTGGGGATTTTACTAATATAAAACCCTCTGTTTTTTCTGTTGGTAATTCTACACTTAAAGGATAACTCAGTTCCTCACTTCAATGGTAATAAAAACCCTTGCATTTGCAGAATATCCTGTTTCCCAAAGAATACAAAAGCATTCACAAATACAGTCTAATCTAACCCATCTCTTCCCCTAACACGGAATTGTAGATTTCTTTGGAGCAGAAAGAAGTGGCTGTCTAAGAACATAGAACAACACTATCGAAGAATTTGGCATGGGAGCTCTAGATAAGCAGAAGGAATTACCACATACTCACTGCTGTCTTTTGATGGGAGGTGGGATGCAAACTCACTCAGAGAAATATAGCAGGTTACGGGGGGACCTGCTACAAGACCCAGTGACACATTTTGCACTGGGAGACGGGACGCACACATGCGAGATATGTGACCCACAAACTGGCAGTTTATTGAAAAAAGAAGACAGCTTTTATACAGGGGAACACAGAAGGTTCAGAAATAGGGGTAGGAACCTGGCTTGGAACATCAAATCCTGAGGGTTACTGATATGGGGACTTGGAGGGATAGGCTAAGGGCAAATGTCAGGTCACTTAGGGGGAAGGGAGAGCTGGGGGAACAATGGAAGAACTGTCCTGGGGGCACAGACAGGGGAATTTGCTGAGGCTGTAGTGCTGTGGCCTTGTAGCTGAGCTGGTTCCCAGGCAGTTCTGCACAGCTGAAGTTGCTAGAAATCTTCTAGAGAGATCTCTTCCTCTAAGCCTTCCTTGCTGCTTTTTTGCATCTCTCTCCATGCTCTGTAGGCCTCTTCTGGTCCACCCCTGACAGAGAAACAGCTGAAATCAGTGACTATTGGTGATGACAACACAGCTATGTGTTGGAAGAGGAGAGTGCAATCTGGGAAGAGGAGAGGTGAGAAGGAGGAAGCGATGATATCCTGAAGGAACAGGAGATAGAGGCTAATCCTATGAAATGCCAAATATTTTCTGAAGTGATTCTTGGGCAAAATGTACTGTTCTAGAATAACTGGGAATAATTAATTGGAACATCCATTCTCTGATTTAAAAACAAAGTCCATTTTTGTTCAGATTGACTGCAATCCAGTAATTTCCCTCTTTTCCTCTTTCCTGTGGGAAAGGTAAACTGCTGTCATTTTTTCTTCTCTTCTCTGATCTTTTGCACTGCCAGATACTAATCATACTCAGGCTGGTATGTGTCTATCTCACTTCTTTCAATATGTTGTATTTTTATGAAGAAGACCCATCGTTCAGAATTTGGCTAAACAATGATCTCACATTCGTGGATGAATGATAAAGGCACAGCATAGTTGGATTGAATTTTACTCTGCAGTTTGCAAACAGTTTATTTCCCACCACTGTTCCTTGAAGCTCACTTAAGTTGATTATTGCATGTTAGCACTTAGTCTGTGCTTATGCTTGCTGTATGGAAGGGGTTAATGCATCAATGAATGATGCTCCAAACATATGTTTAGAATGTCATTTACTGTAGCTATAGTTATCTGCTCAAGAAAATGGCCACAAACAAGACAGGTAATCACTATTCACCTTAATTATTGTAATAACACATGCAATATTCAGGAACAGTCTGGCTGTACTATCCTTATTTATTTTATTACTGACACAGATCTTTAAATTTGTGTGATTAATTAATGCTTTTACCAATAACTTTAGTATGTCTACTAAAGGGTGGGAAGGGAAGTTATGACACTGAGTTTTCAATCACTTTTAAATTCTGGGGTATTTGCATTTTGCTTTATTTTTTTTCCTTACCACAGAAAAGCTTTCTGACTTTTATAAAAAATTCCTTCTCCCTGTTGGTATTAATGAAGACTCTGTGGTCTGAGCCCCAGAAACCACTTGGCATCTTTCACTGAGCCACAAAATGGGCAGTGAGGAATTCTGGTGTAGGAACAGGAGGTGCTGATGCTTCTGTCTCTCTCAGGGCTGGCTTTAAGAGGCAGAGTTCATGAAGGCATGGGGCTGCTGAGCAGCTTACAAGGAGTCCTGGATAGTACAGGCAGTCATGGGACCATTTTGGATTGTACTTGGGATAATTTGTATCCCCATTCATCTCCCAGGTGGTATAAAACTCACCATCTTTGCTCTTTCTCTGTCATCAGCAAAAAGAACATGCAGTCTGAAGGTCTGCAGCCCCTCCACAGTGCATTTTAGGGATAATTAGACAATTTTGCCCTTTCAGGCACAATCTAAGTTCCTCCACTATGCTTTCTCATGGCTGTGTATGTTGGTAAATGGACCCAACACCATTCTATGACCTGGCAGCCAAATAGAACAGAATTGACCATAGTGGCACTATCAGACTTTCTAACCCAAAGTAAGGTTACTCTGTTCAAACAGTCTTTCAGGAGTGGTTCCTAGTTCATGCTAATCCCTTTGCTATGCCTATGAGTTATTGACCTTGTTAACCCAAGCCAAAATGATGCCAGAAAGTAGTGTAACAATTTAAAATTATAGATTTAGTATCACAGGTAATTACTGTAGACATAGTCATTAAGTACATAGAGATAATGGTCAAGATTTATTAGTATAAATCACTACATTGCCTCAAACACAATTTATAACAAGGAACTTGGAGCAAAATAATCTTCACTGTATTGCCAAGGAGTCAAAATATGCAGGAAACCAAACTTAAGGATAGTTTGGGTCAAAAGATGATATTAGCAAATCAGGAAAAAGTACAGAGCTCTGTGGTAAATGTCACGGGGCACGTGGTCATTCTTACCACCATTCAAGTAAGACTATGGGTAAAATTAATTTCTAGTACAGACTGAGCCAAACCGGAGGGATTATCAGTGAAATTAGTTTTTGGAAAGAAGGGTTATTTTGTATTAAAGTCTTGTTTTATCTGAAATGCTAAGCTTCGTGAGATGGCATAGATAAATGCTTTCAGTCTGGGCACGTCCTTCAGTGATGGTTGATGGCCCCACAGGAGGAGAAAGTAAAGTATCAATGCAGAACAGAAAATGGCACTCATTAGTTTGTAATTAATGACAAGTGAGATAGGATAGCAAATGGAAGTGTGGGAGTGCTCAAGGGAATTCTACAGCTCTTCCAAAAATATCATTTGGTTTTTTATGTTTCCAAATTACAGTGGAGCAATTGCATTGGTTAAATCACCAAATTTACCATGATGTTGATGATTCATCATAGTCTGTATTGAAAGAATGATCAGGAGCCTCAATTAAAATTTGTTCCCAATGTGCTTGATCTTGTCTGCAGGAAAAAGGCAAGGTCGGCAGAATGAGAAGAAAAAGCGTTTATTTCCTTTTTTATAGACCCATGAAGGGACTAATGTAGTTTTTCCAAGGTCAGTCAGGCTAGAAGTCTGTGGAAGTGCTTGAGACATTTTCTCTTTGGGGACTAATTCAGTACCTTACCTGTAAGAACATCCTTCTCTCCTACACTAACGGCTGAACACCATAACCTGTGTTTTCAGTGTCACGCCAAGAAACACTGACCCAGTCAAGAGAGAAAAAAAAAGGTTCCTTAGAATGATTGAAACTGAACATTATCTTTGTCTCGATCAAGGACAAAATGTAAATCTTCTCTGAAGGTGTGAATTCATAGCAACAAACACTTACAGTGAGAAAAGCATTCAGGAGATAAGTGGAATTTATCTGACAGTGTAAGTTCAAACTAAAATCTAAAGTAATGCAGTGAACAATGTTTAACAAGATTTCAGTGACTCCTGGTGCCTTTATAATCTGCCTAGTCTTTTGAAAATGTTTCCTTTATAAATGTTTATCCCAGCTGTCTGGTGAGATTAAGAGCTTTTCTCCCTGAGTGCCACGTTTGCCAACAGTCCAGGATTTATTTGCATTGGCAGTTCTTCTGGCGTCAAAGGTGTGGTCATTGCCCCAAGCTGTCATCTTCAAGAGGTCATCCAGTTAATTCCCACAGGAACAGCCATGTCTTATCTCTTCATTTTGGGAGAGCTAAATCTTAATGCCAATGAAAGTGCACATTTGGTCTGTGGTCAGTCAGGTCTGTTGCCCTTAACCGTTTTGTTCACACACTGAGCTTAAATCTTGACTTACAGAGCTGTTACCGTGCATGGGGTGCCTTATGCTGTCTGAGATGCCTCACAGAATCCACAGCTATTGCACAGGCTGGCAGATGTGTTGCAATCTACAGGAAAACCTGTATCCTTCTGGACTGGCAGGTGAACCCCAGGGAGGCAGCTGAAAATGCCTGAAAGAACATAATATATTCATGTTTGAGGGGCATGAGGGCTGGGCATTTAAAGGTCTTTTTAGACTTCCCTGACTGCACTGGGTAGCAGCATGATTCAGTTCTTTAAACAGGACACATAATGACACTTTGAGAGACTACAGTACGTCCTGACTATTTTCCAGCTACTTCTCCTGAAAAATGGGGCTCTCGTAGGTCAAGTGCAGAGCAAAATAAGAATTTTTCCTTGACATTGGACCCTTTCAAGATTTGGTTGCATGTGGTGCTGGGCCATCTTGTCTAGACTGTGCTTTTGCCAAGAGAGGTTGAATCGGATGATCCTTAAGGTGCCTTTCAACTTGGCATTCAGTGATTCAGGATCAAATTTGGAACTTCCTTTTTGAAAACTACTGTGGTAAGACTCCGAGGTTGGACTTAAACACAGACTTAAACATCTGCACAGGACATTGGAATTGAATAAGTATCTCCAAAATTTGGTCTCAGCTTATTGTGAATTGTCCTTCCCTACCATGACTGAACAGCTACAATTCAAGAATAGAATACTGTACTCCAGACTTACATATATTCACTGGAAGATCCTAGAACCATAAAATGGCTTAGGTTGGGACTGATCTTTTAAAAATCATGTAGTTAACCCCCCCTGCCATGGGCAAGGACACCTTCTACTAGGCCAAGTTGCTCAAAGTCTCATCCAACCTTGCCTTGAACACTTCCATGAATGGGACGTACACAGTTTCTCTGGGCAACTTGTGCCAGTGCCTCACCACCCTCATCACAGAAAATTTCTTTCTTGTATCCAATCTAAATCTACTGACTTGCCACTCTTGGGGATAAGAAGTTGTTTTTTTTTGTCCATAACTGGACAGATCTCTTTTTGAAGTAAACCCTTGGTTCATGTGTGAGTTATTGTATCGGGTGCTGGACTTGTGAGTTAAAATGCTATACAGAATCTTAAGTGGGATGTTGAACTAGATTTTTGCAATCATCTGCTCTGCTCTAGCTTTGATAGTTGTTCAAGGGTAATATCAATGCTAATGGAGAGTTTTTCAGCATTGCAGGCGGGAATTTGCCATCTAAATGCAAAATGAAATTAACAGCATTTTAATCATGTGCTTATGTGAAGACAGAAACTTTAAAGTCGAGAACTGATTTTGTAAAGGTGGACAGGAAGACTAACCATAAGTATCAAAGCAGAAATTGAATTTTAGCTTCCAACCACAATAGTTAAAAAAAGAGACTTTGACAATGCCAACAACTTGATAACTTGAGCATAAATTTATTTATGACCTATATAAGAAGGGGATTCACTGGGGAGGGTTATCATATCAAAACTATTAAAAGATTTATTTTTCTTCCTCCAAAACAGGTGATGCTGTTTACTGGCATTGGGGACTCAGGATTAGATGGACCTGTGATTAAATCAGGAGAGTGATTCTTCTATCAAGTATTCAAGATGAAGAAATTTTCTTTAGGCTTTGGACAGAATTCAACTCCTTAAGTTGAAAATATACTCTTCTTGTGTTATGAGTTAAAAATTGACTGTTATCTTCAGAAATAAAGCACTGTTGCATTAATCAATTCTACCTTGCCAATGGCATTTACAGGGTTAATGTTTTCTGAATACTCCACCTGGTAAATTACTGCTCCTACACTCAGCTCAAACTCAATTTCGTTCCTTCAAGGTTTCAGTAATCGTATCACCAGGCAATAGCTGACTTGAAGTTTCCTTTGAATCTGAAATTGTATAATTGAACTTTTGAACTGAAGTCCAGCCATCACTTTCTAGTGACACTCCTTGGTGACAGAGATATTTTTCTTTAGTTTGATGATAGCTGATTACTAAATCCTTCGCTTTTTCTTTACTTTTAATGCACCACATTGAATATTTGTTTGTGATTTTACCTCAGTCACAGCAATCTATTATCATTGGTACTGTTCCTTGCATTTACAACCCACCTTTCACTGCAGGCTTTCTAAGCACTTGAGAAGTGTTAAACTCCATAAGAGGTCAGTAATGAAGATAAACAATTACATTGTTACATGTAATTGTCTCTGGGGCAGAGACTGGAATTTTCCATATCTCAGCAAAGCACATAGGATACTGAACCGATTGGCCTGTAGGCACTATTATTCTAGGCACTACTGCTGTATAAGAAACAATAATGTGCCAACATATTATACATGAGGAAACTGAGGTACCAAGAACCACTACAGAAATTTTCAAAATCTGGACCTTCACAAATTCTAAAGATTAAAAGACAACACATGTAAGTAGACATGACTACTTGGCATCATGTATAGGAATACTTTCTCTATTCCAGTAGTAGTGTAAATTAAGAAGGGATTCTATTAGCCTGAGACATTATAATAAAGTATCTTTGCAACATTTTTGTATCTGTTATCTCATTTTTGTTTTATTTCAACAGTCAAGTTTCCCTTGACTGTCATTAGGAAGATCAGATATCAACAGAAACTAAATAAGCTATTTGTAATAGGTACATTATATTAAAAATAGCTATTGGTTTCCCACCCTGTTAGCCACTGTGCATAAGAAGAGGTGTTATTCCATCTAGATAGACCATAAAGAGATCTACTTACACATGTAGAGTCAGATCTTCAGGCAGGGAGCAGGAGGAAGGTTGCCTGACTCACAGTCTAGAGCCCAGCCTGGTTCGTGTAGTTACTCACACAAGCCAATGTCAGAGAAGCTTCCTTATGCTGCTTTGCAAATGCATTTCATTGCTAAGGTAGAAGAAACACAGAGATCACAGGGATTTGTGGGTTAGGATCCAGCTGCAGTCTCTGGCTGAGGGGTTCAGTGTAAATGTACTTTTTGTTGGTTAGAAAAATATTTTGACCTTATATGTTTCAAAGCCTTTTCAAAAGACATCTTCAGCTATCTTGTGGTTTGCTTTGTTTTTCTCCTGGGTTGTACCTGATATAGCACACTGATCACAGAAGAGAGCTGAAAAATGCTGATGCTTTCAGTTGGTGCTTGGGGTGTTTTTTTAGTACTGCCTGAGTACCAGTATATCAAAAAATCATTCCTTGCAACACAAAATCATTGAAAATCCTCATCCCCAAAGGTTTTGCATATACATATGGGAGCATCACAGTGTCCAGGTCACTTCTGAAGTTAAGGAAGCTGTTAGTTACAGGACAGATAGATGACTGGTAAAGCAGAACCCTTGTATTTGCAGCTGTATTCCCAGGGCTCAGCTACAAATAGGCAGTAATAGATCACCAGGGTGAAGGAGGCCATGGCCACAGGTCTCTTTCGAGGGAAAAGCACATGCTACAGTGGGAAATACATTCAAAGCCAACAACAAAAGTGTTACCTCATCAACCTGATGCTTCAAATCAAGTTAGCAGTGCTCCCTCTACTTTCTTACTTGAATCTGCAGCTGTCTTGACTCACCATCTTTAGTTGACACAGTTGTCGTGTGGGACTCAGTGAGAAGAGTGAGCTTTAACCACCCTCCTCTTAATTACTCATTGATTTGATGATGATGGCTCATAGATGACCATTTTCTTTTGCTTCTTTAAGTTTACTTGAGTCAGATGGAGACCATGGAATCATCTAAATGAAGAGAAACTCTGCTGATTTCCCAGTGATGCTAGCTTTGAATTTATACAGGGGCACTTAAAATTGTTACTTGTCTTCCTGCTGGCTTTGGG
>NW_020955736.1:440425-441427 GCF_003031625.1 Empidonax traillii | reverse complement strand
CTGGTGCAGCCTCAGCATTGCTTCACTGTGTGGGAAACTAGCCTGGCTGGATCTTGCTATGCAGCCAAAGGCACAGCTATCTCTGTAGCAGAGGTGTCAAAGGAGATCTGTGCCATCATCTGAATGTGATAGTTCACAGGTGAAGGTGTTTTGGTCTAAGATGCCTCTGCAAACTGCAGCAGCAGCAGTGTGTCATCAGATGTGTGCTGTTCTGAGGGTGCAGCTCTGGCAGCACCATGCCCCCAACACCTCAGCAGAAAGACTTATCACAGCTCATTGCAGAAGCCCACAGGCAGGAACCCAAGTGCAGGATGAGGCACAGGGGGCCTGATCAGTGCTGGAGGAGAGGTTACAGATTTCACAGTCTTTTTAAAGCAAGTTTCTCTGATACACATCTGCTTATACAAACACTGTGTGCTACCAGCCTCAGTAACAGTGTGATAAAACAGTTTCTTTTTCCCTACCTCCATGTCAGTCCCAGTTTGACCTATGGATTTTTTTTTTCTGTTTTATTCCAACCAGTTTGGTTCTATAACAGCTGTGCTCCAGCACTGAGAGAGCTGCTGTGCTGCAAGGTCCACATGAAATATGGCTAACATCAAATAAGAAATCAGTTGTGCCAAATTTCCTTCCCCCCCCCCTTTTTTTTTTTTAACATTATTATTGTCCCTGGTCTCCTTGTAGCTCATTATTCCCCAAATGTCTTTCTTATTGCTTGTCCACACAGTCCATGGGTCTCCCTGTAATCTTTCCTTCTTGCTTCCTTGTAGGGGGATGCATCTTGCAGTCCTTACCCCACTGTTACTTTGTGGCCCTGTACTTCCATACTGCAATAAATATCTATGCCAAAAAAATCACTTCTCTCTGAATATTTCCTAATTAACATCACTAATCTCTTTGCTCATCGCTTACATTTCGATCCCTTTTCAAACTGCTCCTCTATCTCTTGCCTTAACCTCTCGTTGCTTGCTTCTTCTACTTCTGCTTTTAATATTTCTGCTC
>NW_020955736.1:431922-436646 GCF_003031625.1 Empidonax traillii | reverse complement strand
GTGCATTTCTTTGCCTTTGCTTTCTGTGAGCACAGGTGTATAAGGAAATATGTTCACTTTTAGCTACATTCAATATGTAATAAAAAGAATTTGTTTTTGAGTTACCTGGATGAAAAATGCGTCTTTCACTGTTAAAGGACAAACATATTTTCCTACCGTAGTATAACTCAAATACAATTCATCTACCTGCCTGCCCCGCAGTGGTTCACCCTTGTGCTCAGTCAAAGCAATGAGAAAATGAAGCCCTACAGAAGTGTTTTTTTAAAAGGTTATGAAGGATAAAAATAGAGATCAGCAGAGGATTAACTTTGTGGTTAAGACATTGGTGTGAGAATTGGGAAATTTGTCTTCAGTTCTGAGCTTGGTCACCTCAGGCAAGTGAATTAGTCTTTCTTTGCCTCAGTTCCCCATCCCCAACATCCCTCTTTGCTCAGTCTTTGGATATTTTCTCTATTTAGGCTGAGGTCAGGTTATTTCTTTTTATTAAACATTTGTATACCAAGAAGTTAGGTCTTGTGAGCGCTGCTTTAATATACCTAGAATAATTGAGATAATAGTAAGAAAGGTGTAATTCTACTGCAAACATTCATTCAGGGCTGCCATTCATGCTGTTCTTCCCTTGGCAGAGGAACCCCCCACCTGAAGGTAAGTGGGAATTCAGTTTTGTTGGCATGCCAGGGAAGTTTATCACAAGCTTCTGAAAAGCAGGGCTTAAAACTTTTCAAACCAGGTGCTTGTCATTTCTGCAGACTTGTGCTTTTGCAGGTGTCTCAAGCCTTGCAGCTCTTTACTGACTGCAGTGGGATTGGACGTGCTTTGCAATGAGCTCCACACCTGCTTGAAAGGACTGAGAAACAGCAAGATCCTTCTGACAGTTTTATTCTGGGAAGGACTCCAAGAATGGATAGCATGACTTTTGGGATGTATTTTTCCTCTGGCTCCCAAAGTGTATTAAGGAACAAAGATGACCAAAGAGAAAAGTTATATTCTATGTGCACCACCTTCAATAAGTGCCACGGGTTTTTTACCTCAAGAGTTCAATGTTGCAAAATGATTTGGCATTACAATGGAAACAGCGCTTTTGGAAAAAAATCACCAAAGTCTGCTTTGATCTTATAGTAGCTTTCTGTAGTTTCGGGACAAAAAAGTAACTTTTTAACTTTTCCATGCCTTCTGTCCTTTGTAAAAATTAAATCAATAAAAATCTGACTAATTTATTGAATAAAAAAATATTCAAATATTCTTTAATAAAGCAGAAGTATAATTCTGAAATGAATGGAGAGGATTCCCTTGACTTCAGTGATATTAAACTTAATTATAAGAGAATTTGTCAAGTGTCTAAGAGATATATTAATTTCATTATTAAAAATGAAGTTGAAGGAAAAGATCCTATATGAGACCTAACTTTATTTACTGTAAAAGCTGAATGTTCATGTCTGAATTAATGTATAAAAGGTGTGCTATCTTTTAAAGTGTTTCCTCTACATCCCCCCTGTCAAAGCTACCACAAACTAGGCTGCCTGTGTTGCTCATTTTCATCCTCATCCCACCTGTGGTCTTTTTATTAACATTGGTATTTCTAAGATAATTTTGAAGTGGCCCTTCATTGCACTCCTCATCCTCTATCTAGTGAATTTTGAAGTATAATCATGCTTTTTCCACTGCCCTTCCTCATGGTAATGTAACAGAAATATACCCTAAATTATCACATCACCTGCTTTCAAACTGCTCTTTTAAAAAGTCTTTTCCATGGTGCCCTCAAAAAAGGGGATAAAGGTTTAACTATATTTTCTCTAACTCCATTTCTCATAATGACCAACTTCTCCCAGCATTTTCCTCTGTCCTTGGATCAGAGTACACCCATTTGCTGTCTCCTGTTTTATATTCTGATTATAACCTCTTTAACATAGGAACTATTGCTTTCTCACTTCTTTTAAATTATCTGGTACAATTTTCTTCTTATCTGCGACTCAAACTCAAGTGTTATGGAAAGAAAATATAGTTATTAAGGTGGTTTAAACTTAAAAATAAAATCATGGTTAGGTAGGTATCTATTTTGAGTGTGTTTCAAATTTGGCTTAGGATCACACAGGTTATTATTACGTGTGATCTTACTGAGAGGATATTGAAAAAAATCTCTAAACCCCTTTTATTTAGAAGACTTATAGTCTGATAGAAATTTCCAGGTAATTAAGGTGGCCTTGCACGTATTGGGCTGAGTCATCAACATTCCTAAAATAGTTGACATTACTTCTGTCTTTTCTCTTCAGAATTTCTCTAATTCCATTCTTTAGGTGACTATTCACAGAGCTTTTATTATAGCTTTTTTTTTTTTATTTTTTTGCCAGTTTTTTTCTTTTGTTCCTCCTAGGTGTTTTGTTCAGAAGGAAGAAATTACCTAAATATAAATACCTACTGCCAAATGAGATGCCCAGGATATCAGTGCTCATCTGCAGCTGATGGTCTGGAAGGATGCAGGTCTCCCATAGGTCTAAGTCTTCATTAACCTGAAGTCCTCATACAGGACTGGGTGTCTGAAGAATTGAGCTTTGTTTCTCAGTGGTCCAGTGGCTCTGTTCATGGTCTGTGTTTGCATTCTTGTTCATGTAGGCTTACAAAACCTTTCTCTTTCTGGCTGAGTCTGCACTTCATGCTACAAGGTGAGGCCATAAAAATCTCTCTTTTGTAATTCAGAGAATTGTCAAAAGATTAGATCTGGAAAAGACCTCTAAGATCACCAAGTCCAGCTGTCAAGCACCACCATGTTCACCACTGAATCGTGTTCTCAAGTGCCATATCCACATGGTTTTTAATACTTCCAGGGATGGTGACTCCACCATTTCCCTTGGCAGCCTGTTCCAGTGCTTGACAACCCTTTCCATGAAGGAATTTTTCAGTGTTCCAGAAGGATTTGAATAATACTTTTTGAGAATGGTTTAACTTTTAGGCTGCCCTCAAGGAGTTAGGAGCTGGGCTCAGTGATCTGTGGGGTCTCTTCCTACTCAGGGTATTCCACAGCTCTATGTTTCTTGTTTACTGCTTGAGGTATTTGTTCCCACAATTTCTGTTTACTCAGAAGAAAACTTACCGACCTTTCTTTGTGTGCTTCTGGTGCTAGCAACAAATATCCATCCGCTGATGTATGTTGGAGTTTCTGCTAATGCTTTACATCTCTTATATTCCTCTATGATTTCAATTTTCAAAAAATTATATCCTCCTAGGCAAGCTGTGAGAGAGGCTTCATTCTGAGCAGCTGTGGTGGAGCTCTCAGCTGCCTGTCACAAGCCAGTTGTTTCCTGTCACTTGGAGGAAATGCCATCAAACTTGGTAGGAAATTTTGCTCATTTTCTGTATGAGAATTCTACCTTCTCATCTTGAAAATGTGTGTGTGCTTTTTCCTCATATCTTCAAAACCAGGTTGTTTATTTCCTTTGAAATGTTTAGTCAGCTGGTTTATTTCCTTTGAAATGTTTAGTCAAGGGACGTGGTTTCCTAAACACAAGAACTTCAGCACTTTTCTGCTCCCTTCTTTTCTGTGTTAGCCTGGGAGCACCTGCTCCTTCAGGCAAACCTTGGGGTCCAGTGAGCTGCTTCCCTGCCAGCCTGTCTCATTTCTTACAGAGTGGTGTCCATGGCATCAGAAATGGAAACCAGGACTTGGGTAATATTTTTATTAATGCATCTAGAAAGATTATTTACATAAACTTTGGAATTTAGCAAATACTGAAGGCAAAATACAGGCCAAAATCCTTGAAAATTTGGTTTTATTGTAATTTGTCATGTTACTCTTAATAATGGCTGGTATTGCTGTAACATCAATGATTGATTGGGCTACTAAGTATTTCATTAACACTAAACCACTCAGAAACAAAATGGGGTTATTTTCTGATGTATTTATAGAAGATTTATGGGCAAAATATAAACAACGGAACCAAGACCGCGTGGGAAATAAATGACACAACTAAGACCTTTATTGAAATCCCCTTTTATCTTTTCTGGAGTATGATAGTTTTTTCCCCCCTTCCTTTCTTCATATCTATTTCTTGGTTCTTGGTCTGTCTTACTTTAGGATGTGGCTAAAGTTTCAGAGAGTGTTAGTGTAATTTGCTAATTTTCAATTTCAAATGTAATTGATTCACAGTTCTTATTGGACGAATACACAATCAGACACACTGTATTTTAGAAAAAGAAAAAAGTGAGTACATGGCCTGTGTGTAGCTTGAGTACCCAATACCTTTAAATAAAAAGAGAAAGTTTTTATCTGGAGGGCTGGGATTTTATGCTCCTTAATGTCAAGTGTGTGATCTAAGCAACTGTCTCATGATGTCCCTCTGAGAGAACTAGCAAAGTTCAACTATTTATAGTCTGAAAAAACCCACACCTTTACTAACTGTCCTTTACAGTAAATGGACTTTCATAAGCACAGAGATATGAAAGGAGAACCATTTTGAAACACTTTTGCTTATTATTTTCAACACAATAAATAACCTTTAGAGATCTATGTGCATTTCATTTGCATACTTAACAGGATAAACCTCAGGGCTAAACTCTGTTCCTTGCTTGCTTTTATTGTAATTTTTACAATAATGGACATGAGCTACTAAAGCAACATAAAACATCCTACGAATGACCCTCAAAACACTTTTGTGTTTAGTGAATTTCTCCAATTTTTCATTGCCAAGTCAGAACTTGATTAAACACCTGAGAAACTTGAACGGTGAATC